>NC_143023.1:10670000-10970000 GCF_057628025.1 Oncorhynchus mykiss
TGGAAGCTATATACAGGGGGATACCAGTACAGAGTCAATGTGGAGGCTATATACAGGGGGATACCGGTACAGAGTCAATGTGGAGGCTATATACAGGGGGATACCAGTACAGAGTCAATGTGGAGGCTATATACAGGGGGATACCGGTACAGAGTCAATGTGGAGGCTATATACAGGGGGATACCGGTACAGAGTCAATGTGGAGGCTATATACAGGGGGATACCGGTACAGAGTCAATGTGGAAGCTATATACAGGGGGATACCGGTACAGAGTCAATGTGGAGGCTATATACAGGGGGATACCAGTACAGAGTCAATGTGGAGGCTATATACAGGGGGATACCGGTACAGAGTCAATGTGGAGGCTATATACAGGGGGATACCGGTACAGAGTCAATGTGGAAGCTATATACAGGGGGATACCAGTACAGAGTCAATGTGGAGGCTATATACAGGGGGATACCAGTACAGAGTCAATGTGGAGGCTATATACAGGGGGATACCGGTACAGAGTCAATGTGGAGGCTATATACAGGGGAATACCAGTACAGAGTCAATGTGGAGGCTATATACAGGGGGATACCAGTACAGAGTCAATGTGGAGGCTATATACAGGGCGATACCAGTACAGGGTCAATGTGGAGGCTATATACAGGGGGATACCAGTACAGAGTCAATGTGGAGGCTATATACAGGGGGATACCAGTACAGGGTCAATGTGGAGGCTATATACAGGGGGATACCAGTACAGAGTCAATGTGGAGGCTATATACAGGGGGATACCAGTACAGGGTCAATGTGGAGGCTATATACAGGGGGATACCAGTACAGAGTCAATGTGGAGGCTATATACAGGGGGATACCAGTACAGGGTCAATGTGGAGGCTATATACAGGGGGATACCAGTACAGAGTCAATGTGGAGGCTATATACAGGGGGATACCAGTACAGGGTCAATGTGGAGGCTATATACAGGGGGATACCAGTACAGAGTCAATGTGGAGGCTATATACAGGGGGATACCAGTACAGAGTCAATGTGGAGGCTATATACAGGGGGATACCAGTACAGAGTCAATGTGGAGGCTATATACAGGGGGATACCAGTACAGAGTCAATGTGGAGGCTATATACAGGGGGATACCAGTACAGAGTCAATGTGGAGGCTATATACAGGGGGATACCAGTACAGAGTCAATGTGGAGGCTATATACAGGGGGATACCAGTACAGGGTCAATGTGGAGGCTATATACAGGGGGATACCAGTACAGAGTCAATGTGGAGGCTATATACAGGGGGATACCAGTACAGGGTCAATGTGGAGGCTATATACAGGGGGATACCAGTACAGAGTCAATGTGGAGGCTATATACAGGGGGATACCAGTACAGGGTCAATGTGGAGGCTATATACAGGGGGATACCAGTACAGAGTCAATGTGGAGGCTATATACAGGGGGATACCAGTACAGAGTCAATGTGGAGGCTATATACAGGGGGATACCAGTACAGGGTCAATGTGGAGGCTATATACAGGGGGATACCAGTACAGAGTCAATGTGGAGGCTATATACAGGGGGATACCGGTACAGAGTCAATGTGGAGGCTATATACAGGGGGATACCGGTACAGAGTCAATGTGGAGGCTATATACAGGGGGTAAAGGTACAGAGTCAATGTGCGGGGGCACCAGTTAGTTGAGGTAGTATGTACATGTAGGTAGAGTTAATTAAAGTGACTATGCATAGATGACAACAGGGAGTGGCAGTGGTGTGGAGAGGGTAGGGGGGGGGATGTGAATAGTCTGGGTAGCCTTTTTGACTAGATGTTCAGGAGTCTTATGGCTTGGGGGTAGAAGCTGTTTAGAATCATCTTGGACCTAGATTTGGCGCTCCGGTACAGCTTGCCGTATGGTAGCAGAGAGAACAGTCTATGACTAAGGTGGCTGGAGTCTTTGACAATTTTTAGGGCCTTCCTCTGACACCGCCTGGTATAGAGGTCCTGGATGGCAGGAAGCTTGGCCACAGTGATGTACTGGGCCGTTCGCACTACCCTCTGTAGTGCCTTGCAGTCGGAGGCCGAGCAGTTGCCATACCAGGCGGTGATGCAACCAGTCAGGATGCTCCCAATGGTGCAGCTGTAGAACCTTTTGAGTATCTGAGGACTCATGCCAAATCTTTTCAGGCAAATTGGAGTGGGTCTAGGGTTTCTGGGATAATGGTGTTGATGTACTTCAAAGTACTTCAAAGTACTTCATGGCTACAGACGTGAGTGCTACGGGTCAGTAGTCATTTAGACAGGTTACCTTAGTGTTCTTGGGCACAGAGACTATGGTGGTCTGCTTAAAACATGTTGGTATTACAGACTCAGACAGGGAGAGGTTGAAAATGTCGGTGAATACACTTGCTGGTTGGTCAGCGCATGCTCGCAGTAATATGGCTAATATTGCTGTAATTGTTGGATAGAAAATAGAAATTGAATATAAAAACATAGATTTTGAGACGTATCCAGTACACATTGTCAAAGTATTTCAAGTCATGATGCATGACACAAAAACACATTACTTTCCTATGGCTATAACGTTGCAAAAGTTACAGAAAAGTGATATCTCACGTACCTCGTGATATCCAGTCAGTGATCTATCACATGGATCAAAATCATTCAACCTGCTGAACTGCTGTCAAAGTCACGCCCACACTGACTCGACGCACATGATTAGGGGTGTTAACCTGCGATGCGTTGCAGTGGCGTAGAGCTAATCTAGCTACTGGATGCTAACAAGTCTCTCTCTTTATATTGAGGAAAAATACGATATCACAGTGGAAGACAGTTAGTCAGCCAAGTATCGGACAATATACATCGCATCTTCACTGGATTACTGCGCGTGAGGAGATTCATCCTTGCAATTGTGTGTAACGTTAGCTAGCCTGCTTGCTAGTTAGTTAACATCCAGCTAGCCTGTCAGACGGGCTGTTTGAAAGGTGGGGAGCCTACTTTGCTGCATTTGACGACGCTCATCATTCCACATGGTCGCTGCTGGTATAAGGTTAACAGTATGGATGTTGTCAATATACTAGAATTGAATACGTGAAATGTCATCGACCCACATTGTCTATTGCTACAGGTGACCGCTAGCAAGCTCTGTTACAGAGCTTGCCCTTCTGTCTCAGTCGAAACAGAGCTAGCTTGTTGTCACCTGTAGCAATAGACAAAATAGGTCGACGACACTTCATGTATCCAAATTCAATTATAGCATATTGACAACAACCATACTATTAACCACTTACCAGCGCAGAACATGTGGAATAGCTAACTTAGCCACAGTAATATCCCAACCAAGAAAAACAAGTCTTGGTCTGACAAGGAAGTGCTGCACTTCTCTCTGACTGTTTTCAGGTTCAGGCTCGTTATGATTTGACAGCTAGTTAACAGTTGATTTACTTTGTCATGCACTGCAACGGTGTGTTGCAACTCAGTTTGTTTGTATCCAGCATAGGACATGTCATGTGGCTGTTTGCACTAGTCTTAAAGTTGCCACACAAAGTGACGCCACTGAGCTAGTCATGATGTTACTGAACATCATCGCCAGTGAGAATATAATGCACCGTTTTAAGCACATGAATAATAATCACATTGTGTTGGTGTTCTCTCCATTCGCCCGACTTTTACCATAGGCTACATTCTTTGACATGTCAAACATGCATGTTTTCTCTCTTTGCAGTGTGGTGAAACCAGATGAACAAGTTTGAACCCTTTCTGACCACCAAATGAAATCCTAAATATCTCCAGTCCCAGCCTTCAGACAGGCACAATGGAGGAGTCAGATGTGGAGCGTGAGTGACCTCTTTTCATAGTTGTGTGCTTATGCCATTACCTCTTTTGATATTGGCTATCCCTTGCATGCTGTTTGGTGGTATGAATAGACCCCAGGTCTCTCATTTGTGTCTCACTCTTCCACATCTATTCTGTATTCTCTCACTCCTCCTCCATGTCTTCTCTCCCCGTCAGAGGTGACCCTGGCCCTGCTGGATTCAGCCAATGACAAGGACCCAGTGGTCAGGGAGCAGGTCAGGAAGTCCATACTGACCCTGGGGAAGCAGCAGCCTAACAAGGTCCTGTCCATGTGCCAGGACTACCTGGTCAAGCACCCCAAGGTCAGACACCACCACTACTACTGCCACTTACTGTTGATTAGAGAGACTGGAACACTATAATAGAACGTCCCCAGTCTCATTAGCAATTTATGCTGAACTTGATGTGGCTCATGTTTGTAGGCTATCTGTGTCTGTATTTGTGTTGAGGTAGTTGGTGCTCAATGCTGGCCTATGTAAACATTGCTCTATGTTAACAATATTAATATAATCTTTTTACTACCAAGACCCAAGACAATTGTAATACAAGCCTGATGTTTAAAACCTACTGTGGCAATCATATGTTTCCATTGTACCTGAATAACAGCATAGATTTCTAGTTCTGTTTTTGAGGTGTCATTCCTCCTAATTTCAGCCATTTATCTGTCCTGTCAACATCCTTGATTTAACTTTCACTCTCAAAACATGGGAAGTGGAGGTGTGATGGTGATAGGGTTCTTAGATATGAGAAGGCTACTGTACTGTGTGACCATAGTCCTCTGATGCAAGTGCAATTTCAGACAGCACCAATGCTGCTCTGTGCTGCAGATTTCCTTACAATGCTGGAGAGATAAGGTTTTAGAGTTGTATTAGTCGTTTGCATGGGATACACATGGTATACATCGTCCAATGAAATGCTCACTTGCAGGTTCCTTCTCGACAGTGCAACAACAATATGAAATAATACAAGATTGCATTAGGATGTGATATGTTCTAACATGACGCAATAACACACATCCTTCCAGAAGCTGGAGACCTTATCATCACTTCTCTGTTGACTGGGACTCTGCATGTGCTGCACCAATGATATGAATACAAAAGAGATGAGGAAATGTACTGTATGGGAGAGACTTTTCATACAGGCCACTGTGTTGACATTAATGCATGTAGACTTAAGGCCTGTGTTTTGAAGTGAATTACAATGTAAACTTATATTCCTGCAGCTTATCGTTGGGCACAGAGTTGTCATACTGCAGACGATTGAGCTGATTGTGAAGACCAAGATAGACGATATCAGTTACCTGAAAATCAAAAGCATCATTTCTTTGGCCTCCGATGAAATGACCCGATCAAAGGTTAGATTGTTTCTGATGATTGTTATTTGGTCTCATCTGAAATACAAAGTTGGTCATTCAATTTCTATGCTTTTAGCCTGATATTACATGTACTCTAGTTATTCATCTGAGAATGTACTTGATTTATCAGTGGTTATACTTTGTTCTAACATTGAGGCCATTGCATCAATCTGAACACATGGATAGTATCTGTTAGTTTTTGTATTTACATGAAAACAATGGCCCAGGGTTTGATTCAACAGCTCAGTTTTCATGTTTTTACAGGATGTTGTACCTGATTGGCAACAGGCAGCCAGCAATATTCTGGTTGCTGTGGGAAACAAGTACATCAATGACATCATGGAGGAAATCCTCAGCAAGTTCCAGCCAGGGATCCTGCCTCATTTTTTTGTGGTCCAAACATTAGCAAGCCTCTCTGAATCCAACGGTAGGCAAACACCAGACACAACGGTGTCAAGCACACTGTATAGAGCTGTCTAAATACTGAGGCTGCTGACATGTATCCTTTCTGTCCTGTCACATAGCTTCCGAGAAGCAGTTTGGTCTTTACAAAGACTATCCCCCTCAGTGTGTTCAAATTGCTTAGAGATCTCTTGGCATTGTAATAGAGGTAGAGTCTAACGTCTAATCTTACTTTTGTTGACAGTTTATGGTATGGTGCCGTTTCTCAATGCCATCTTGGGCACCATGCTCCCAATGCTGGGCATGGCCAAGCAGGACAACATGAAGTGGGTGTTCTCCTCTGGTAGGACTACATACTGTAGCGTTATATTTTATTATTATTGTACATGCTGGGCATGGCCAAGCAGGACAACATGAAGTGAGTGTTCTCCTCTGGTAGGACTAGATGCACTATGTCCAACATACTGTAGCATTATATTTTATTATTATTATTGTACATGGTTAAACATGTATTACCAGACCCAGTTTACAGACCTTCCCTCCTTCTCCCAGCTCTGTCCCACTTCAGTGAGAGTATCCTGGAGTACCTAGCCAACCTGGACAAAGCTCCCGACCCGACGGTGAGAAAGGACACGTTCTCCAGCGAGATCTACGCAGCCTACGACATCCTCTACTGCAGCTGGCTCCAGAGCAGGGAATCCAAGGTACATTACATTAAGAGGAGCAGGAAACCAATTTATTTCTCCTAATTACATTTGTCTCAATGGTCCCTCTGTTGTAGGGATGTCTTGATGAACGCAACCCCTTAGACTGTGTGCTGGTATTTATAGGGAAGGGAGGAGAGAGGTCCACAGTCACAGCCAGGACTGATATCAGATGAATAAAGACATTTAGGAGAGTTTCCTGGACATATTTGCCTGGTTAATTCTCAGCAAGGTTATGCAGAAATGTTTTCCTGTGGTTTCTGAGTAGAGGACATAATCACAGTACAGGTTGGTCTAGGCTTGTGGGCTAACAAATAGTCCCTTATCTGTAATCTGGTCATAAACTCTGTATTCCTCCATTTTGGTTATGACATGATTAGCCACAGAGTAACTGCAGCATAACTGCTGCTCTCTTTATGTTTGAGAGTGCCAGAAGTAACATGACTCCACGTCTCTGAGTTGGTAAACAGATTTCTGCTTCAGTTAGATGTGGACTTGGTTGATTCAATCTTTTTCCAGTGATTGTATGTGTCCCAAATGGCATTGTATTCCCTAAATCACGTGTCAAACTAATTCCATGGAGCGCCAAGTGTCTGCTGCTTTTCACTCCTCCCTTGTACTTAATTGATGAATTAAGGTCACTAATTAGTAAACAACTCCTTACCTGGCTGTGTCTAGGTCTTGAGAGGAAACTAAAACCCGCAGACACTAGGCCCTCCGTGGAAAGAGTTTAACACCCCTGCCCTATAGTGTGCACTACTTCTGACCAGAACCCTTAGGGTTGATAGGGTTCTGGTCAAACCTGATGCTGCTGTATCTGGTCAAAAATAGTACACGGTAGAGATGAGGGTGCCATTTGGGACACAGTCCTAGTGTGGTGTTTCTCTCTCTCCCTGGCTGGGGCTGTAGCTACGACTAACTGTGGTGTTTCTCTCTCTCTCTCTCTCTCTCTCTGGCTGGGGCTGTAGCTACGACTAACTGTGGTGTTTCTCTCTCTCTCCCTGGCTGGGGCTGTAGCTACAACTAACTGGTGTTTCTCTCTCTCCCTGGCTGGGGCCGTAGCTACAACTTTTGTTTCTCTCTCTCTCTCTCTCTGGCTGGGGCTGTAGCTACAACTAACTGTGGTGTTTCTCTCTCTCTCTCCCTGGCTGGGGCTGTAGCTACGACTAACTGTGGTGTTTCTCTCTCTCTCTCTCTCTCCCTGGCTGGGGCTGTAGCTACGACTAACTGTGGTGTTTCTCTCTCTCTCTCCCTGGCTGGGGCCGTAGCTACAACTTTTGTTTCTCTCTCTCTCTCTCTGGCTGGGGCTGTAGCTACAACTAACTGTGGTGTTTCTCTCTCTCTCTCCTGGCTGGGGCTGTAGCTACAACTAACTGTGGTGTTTCTCTCTCTCTCCCTGGCTGGGGCTGTAGCTACGACTAACTGTGGTGTTTCTCTCTCTCTCCCTGGCTGGGGCTGTAGCTACGACTAACTGTGGTGTTTCTCTCTCTCTCCCCCTGGCTGGGGCTGTAGCTACGACTAACTGTGGTGTTTCTCTCTCTCTCCCTGGCTGGGGCTGTAGCTACGACTAACTGTGGTGTTTCTCTCTCTCTCTCCCTGGCTGGGGCTGTAGCTACGACTAACTGTGGTGTTTCTCTCTCTCTCTCTCTCTCTCTCCCTGGCTGGGGCTGTAGCTACGACTAACTGTGGTGTTTCTCTCTCTCTCTCCCTGGCTGGGGCCGTAGCTACAACTTTTGTTTCTCTCTCTCTCTCTCTCTCTCTGGCTGGGGCTGTAGCTACAACTAACTGTGGTGTTTCTCTCCCTCTCCCTGGCTGGGGCTGTAGCTACAACTAACTGTGGTGTTTCTCTCTCTCTCCCTGGCTGGGGCTGTAGCTACAACTAACTGTGGTGTTTCTCTCTCTCTCCCTGGCTGGGGCTGTAGCTACGACTAACTGTGGTGTTTCTCTCTCTCTCCCCCTGGCTGGGGCTGTAGCTACGACTAACTGTGGTGTTTCTCTCTCTCTCTCCCTGGCTGGGGCTGTAGCTACGACTAACTGTGGTGTTTCTCTCTCTCTCTCTCTCCCTGGCTGGGGCTGTAACTACAACTAACTGTGGTGTTTCTCTCTCTCGCTCTCTCCCTGGCTGGGGCTGTAACTACAACTAACTGTGGTGTTTCTCTCTCTCTCCCTGGCTGGGGCTGTAGCTACGACTAACTGTGGTGTTTCTCTCTCTCTCTCTCTCTCTCTCTCTCTCTCTGGCTGGGGCTGTAGCTACGACTAACTGTGGTGTTTCTCTCTCTCTCTCTCCCTGGCTGGGGCTGTAGCTACGACTAACTGTGGTGTTTCTCTCTCTCTCTCTTTCTCTCCCTGGCTGGGGCTGTAGCTATGGCTAACTGTGGTGTTTCTCTCTCTCTCTCTCTCTCCCTGGCTGGGGCTGTAGCTACGACTAACTGTGGTGTTTCTCTCTCTCTCTCTCTCTCTCTCTCCCTGGCTGGGGCTGTAGCTACGACTAACTGTGGTGTTTCTCTCTCTCTCCCCCTGGCTGGGGCTGTAGCTACGACTAACTGTGGTGTTTCTCTCTCTCTCTCTCTCTCTCTGGCTGGGGCTGTAGCTACGACTAACTGTGGTGTTTCTCTCTCTCTCTCTCCCTGGCTGGGGCTGTAGCTATGACTAACTGTGGTGTTTCTCTCTCTCTCTCTCCCTGGCTGGGGCTGTAGCTACAACTAACTGTGGTGTTTCTCTCTCTCTCTCCCTGGGGGCCGTAGCTACGACTGACGGTGGCAGAAGCAGTGGGATCCATGAGTCACCTGATGGCCCATGATAAACTGGAGGAGCAGCTTCCCAAACTCATTCCCACAATCCTCTCCCTGTACAAGAAGAACACGGAGCATTACGTCATCAGTAAGGTAGGTCGGCCTCTAATGACCGCTGCTGGTGTTCTATACAGGGAATAAAGTGCTGTATGTGAGTCACCCAGAGAGTTCAGCAGTTTGCCTGGTCCAGATCTGTGTGTGTAATAGTTAACTCTGCTGACCTGCCAGTGGCCTGCCAATCAGGTAGGGCCCCCGGGAGGTAGGGCTGCCCCAGGAGGTATGCTTGTCATGTTCTCACGCCAAGACGTCTGGTTGTCTTGGCATGACAGTGGTAGTTAGCTGTGGAGTTGACTGAAGCACATACCGATTCAGACCAGGGTACTCTGCAGTCTGACACTCTGGTATTTATGTTGATTGGGACTTGCATTTCTTCTTTAATGGAGTCCTACTCTCCCAGTCATTCATGAGTCCTGTATCAGTATTTTAGTCTACATAGTTTCCCAACACTGTCTGCTCTGCTCACTAATCAGCTCATGTTGTTTTCACCTCCCCTGCAGAGCCTGTGTCAAGTTCTGGATGCTTCTGTGAACATGGGCAGCAGAGTTCTGGAGACGCAGATCGACAGCCTGCTCACTACTCTAAACCAGCAGGTACGGCAAAGTGACCGTCCCCTGATGGCACCAGTACAATGCAATGTTGAGGGAGCTAGCATGCAAGCCTTTCACTGCACCTTTTACACATGCTGCACACTGTTGATGTAACTAATAACATTTGATTTAAAAGGACTTCCTTGAACACACAAAGCTCCTTGTCACTCCGCCTGGGCTGTTTGCACAATGTCAATAGGATGTTTTTCTGTATTTAGCATAGCTAGTGATACTAGACACTGACTATAAGGTTTCTCTATAACAGGATACATAATAAATCACTTCCTGTTGTAGTCACATGGTTTTTGACTCACCCTATGCACCTTTGAAATTTCAAATTGGTTTGATTGCACTTAGGTCAACATCAATTAGACTGAATCAAGAACAAACTTCCTTTTCAATATGGATTGGTTGATTTGTATGAATAACGGTTAATGTACCTACATGTACAGTAATTCTCATTTTGCTCCCCCTCCAGGTTTGTGCACCTGTTGACTACAGCAACCCACTGACGGTGAAGAATCACAACGAGGTATTGAGATGCTTCAGCATTCTAGGTTGGTTTTCTGTTCTTCAATAATCTGTGTGTGTGTTGTTCTCTGGGTTTATTGGATTGAGAGGTCAGGGTTGTAGTCATTTAAGTGAATGTTACAGATAGAAATGCGTTGAATAGAATTGACACGATTCCTTATTCTACATGACAATCACAACTGTTCTACCCAATCTATTTCTACTGGAAGGTTCTAGAACAGGCCCCTTGACCTGGTCTTTGTTACACCAGTCAGTGGACCACTGTGTGACTCCAGGAGTCATTTGCAGCCTGTTGGGGAGGGAGGGATTTAAGCAACAGTCCCCCTGCCACACAGACACAATGCTGCTGCAGCAATATGCCACATGTCTGTCTTCACTGCTCTTCCAACTTATGGAGTTTGGCTTGAAGACCTTTTGGCTGCAATGTGTAGAAGGATTTTATGAGGGGCTGGTCATCATAGTTTGGACTGTGAGCAATTCTGTGTGCTTGCATCTAGAGATTACTGTCTGGGCCTAGATATATTATTTTAGTGTTCCCTTTATTTTTTTTTTATGTGTGTGTGTGTATATATATATTGCTCCAAAAAATAAAGGGAACACTAAAATAACACATCCTAGATCTGAATGAATGAAATATTCTTATTAAATACTTTTTTCTTTACATAGTTGAATGTGCTGACAACAAAATCACACATTATCAATGGAAATCAAATTTATCAACCCATGGAGGTCTGGATTTGGAGTCACACTCAACATTAAAGTGGAAAACCACACTACAGGTTGATCCAATTTTGATGTAATGTCCTTAAAACAAGTCAAAATGAGGCTCAGTAGTGTGTGTGGCCTCCACGTGCCTGTATGACCTCCCTACAACGCCTGGGCATGCTCCTGATGAGGTGGCGGATGGTCTCCTGAGGGATCTCCTCCTAGACCTGGACTAAAGCATCCGCCAACTCCTGGACAGTCTGTGGTGCAACGTGGCGTTGGTGGATGGAGCGAGACATGATGTCCCAGATGTGCTTAATTGGATTCAGGTCTGGGGAACGGGCAGGCCAGTCCATAGCATCAATGCCTTCCTCTTGCAGGAACTGCTGATACACTCCAGCCACATGAGGTCTAGCATTGTCTTGCATTAGGAGAAACCCAGGGCCAACCGCACCAGCATATGGTCTCACAAGGGGTCTGAGGATCTCATCTCGGTACCTAATGGCAGTCAGGCTACCTCTGGCGAGCACATGGAAGGCTGTGCGGCCCTCCCCAAAGAAATGCCACCCCACACCATGACTGACTCACCGCCAAACCGGTCATGCTGGAGGATGTTGCAGGCAGCAGAACGTTCTCCACGGCGTCTCCAGACTGTCACGTCTGTCACGTGCTCAGTGTGAACCTGCTTTCATCTGTGAAGAGCACAGGGCGCCAGTGGCGAATTTGCCAATCTTGGTGTTCTCTGGCAAATGCCAAACGTCCTGCACGGTGTTGGGTTGTAAGCACAACCCCCACCTGTGGACGTCAGGCCCTCATACCACCCTCGTGGAGTCTGTTTCTGACCGTTTGAGCAGACACATGCACATTTGTGGCCTGCTGGAGGTCATTTTGCAGGGCTCTGGCAGTGCTCCTCCTTGCACAAAGGCGGAGGAAGCGGTCCTGCTGATGGGTTGTTGCCCTCCTACGGCCTCCTCCACGTCTCCTGATGTACTGGCCTGTCTCCTGGTAGCGCCTCCATGCTCTGGACACTACGCTGACAGACACAGCAAACCTTCTTGCCACAGCTCGCATTGATGTGCCATCCTGGATGAGCTGCACTACCTGAGCCAATTGTGTGGGTTGTAGACTCCGTCTCATGCTAACACTAGAGTGAAAGCACCGCCAGCATTCAAAAGTGACCAAAACATCAGCCAGGAAGCATAAGAACTGAGAAGTGGTCTGTGGTTTTCACCTGCAGAACCACTCCTTTATTGGGGGTGTCTTGCTAATTGCCTATAATTTCCACCTGTTGTCTATTTCATTTGCACAACAGCATGTGAAATTTATTGTCAATCAGTGTTGCTTCCTAAGTGGACAGTTTGATTTCACAGAAGTGTGATTGACTTGGAGTTACATTGTGTTGTTTATGTGTTCCCTTTATTTTTTTGAGCAGTGTTTATATATTTTCAGATCTGGGTAATTTCCTTCACATTGTATAATATAAAATGATCATGGAATTGTAGAATATCAGTATTAATTGGTTCTGTTACCTACATGGTACTGTACTAGCACGATATACCATATTCAGAGTTCCAGACTGTTTTCCCTCTTCAACTAATACAGGACTCCTTGTGTCTCAAGAGGTACCCTACTCTCTATATAGTGCTCTACTTCTGACCAGAACCCTATAGGCCCTGGTTAACAGTAGTGCACTATAAAGGGAATAGGGTGCCATTGTGAATAAGGTCTTTGTTATTCTAGAACACATAGTTTCTCTGCAGCAGCTCCATGATGGACACCATGTCCTCCTGTAATGAGATAATCCATGATTTAGATCTTTAGATGGTGTGACTTCACTCAGAGGTAAATGTGTTTAAAATTTAAACAGTGGTCTGACTCTGTGCCATACGCTTCCTTCCTTCCTAGCCAACACCTTCCCAGACCGGCTGGTCATGTTTGTGCTTCAGAAACTGGAGAACAGTAATGAGAGAATCCGCATGGGCTCCCTGGCTGTGCTCCGACACCTCATCAACTCCTCCAGTAAGACTGCTAGTTAGTCTGGCTCGGGCCTGTCTGCACAGGACAGGAGGCACTTACTGCAGTGTATATATAGACACTACTACAAACTAATAGAGTAAATATATATAGGCGCTACTACTAACAGTAGTGTATGCCTATAGTCACTACTCACTACTACAGTATACATATAGACACTACTACTAATTTACTACAATATATACAGTACCGGTCAAAAGTTTGAACACCTACTCATTCAAGGATTTTTCTTTATTTTACAATTTTCTACATTGTAGAATAATAGTGAAGACATCAAAACTATGAAATAACACATATGGAATCATATAGTGACCAAAAAAAGTGTTAAACAAATATATTTTCAAAATATAGTTTACATTTTAGATTCTTCAAAGTAGCCACCCTTTGCCTTGATAACAGCTTTGCACACTCTTGGCATTCTCTCAACCAGCTTCACCTGGAATGCTTTTCCAACAGTCTTGAAGGAGTTCCCACATGCTGTACACTTCTTGGCTGCTTTTCCTTCCTAAAAGGCACCTAAATATTCATAGACCATGATAAACAAGATTCTCTTGTCTGATAAAAGCAAGGTTGAACTCTTAGGCCTGAATGCCAAGTGTCACATCTGGAGGAAACCTGGCACCATCCCTATGGTGAAGCATGGTGGTGGCAGCATCAGGCTGTGTGGGTTTTTTTCAGCAGCAGGGACTGGGAGACTAGTCAGAATTGAGGCAAAGATGAATAAAGCAAAGTACAGAGAGATCCTTGATGAAAACCTGCTCCAGAGCACTCAGGACCTCAGACTGGGGCGAAGGTTCACCTTCCAACAGGACAATGACCCTAAGCACACAGCCAAGACAACGCAGGGGTTGCTAAGGGACAAGTCTCTGAATGTCCTTGAGTGGCCCAGCCAGAGTCCGGACTTGAACCTGATCGAACATCTCTGGAGAGATAGCTGTGCAGCAACGCACCCCATCCAACCTGACAGAGCTTGAGAGTATCTGCAGAGAAGAATGGGAGAAAGTTCCCAAATACAGCTGTGTGCCAAGCTTGCTGCGTTAGACCCAAGAAGACTCAAGGCTGTAATCGCTGCCAAAGGTGCTTTAACAAAGTACCGAGTAAAGGGTCTGAATACTTATGTAAATGTAATATTTATGTTTTTCTATTTTGATAAATTAGCAAAAATGTCTTAACCTGTTTTTGCTTTGTCATTATGAGGTATTGTGTGTAGATTGAGGGGGAAAACAAACTTTAATACATTTTAGGATAGGGCTGTAACATAACAAAAAATATCCCAAGCCACTGTACATGGTGTGCTTCACATAATGGCATCAGTTGGATTTTATTTAGCAGTTATCCCTTGTCCTAACAGTCGACACATCTTCACCACTTTTTTATTTTTTCACCACACGTCATTTGCAGGGGACACGGGTGTCTTGGGTTCTGTTCTTTGTGCATTTGCCTCGTGCAAAGGCTCATGGGGAATCTGCTGCTGCCTTGACTCTCCTATGTCTCTCAGGTAGCCCATATGCCAGAATCGTGATGAAGTCTCTCCTGGGCATGGTGTTGGCCATGCACTTCTTGAACAACACGTGTGTGTGTGTGTGTGTGTGTGTGTTGACAGCAGCCAAGTCAAGCATGTTGTAAAACACAGCAACAGGCCAGCAGCGGGTGCCTCCTTTCAGAGTGCAGCTGTGCCATCTGATCAAAAACATCCACACCAATTTATGGTGTAAAACCATTCAAATAATGATATGCCCTCTGAACCCCTCCACTAGACAAAACTCCACTTCTGTTTGTGATATTAAGATTCTAACAACCCGTGTCTTTTTATGTAGACTTATTTCAGGCAGGTCAAGAACGGAGGGGGGGGGGGGGGGGGCATGACTTAAATGGCAGAGTAATAAAATACATTCACGAACAGTCAAAATGACTACATTAGCAGTTAGTGGTATTTGACCCTGTTCTCTGGATTTGAAAGCATCACTGGTACTTACAAAGGACTTGTTTTGATATGAAATGACCTCATGATGTTACTCAAGGCTTTCTGTCTGTGATCTAGCATCCATTATGGAGTCGAAGAAGCTTCTCATCCTGGCCAGCATCAGACAACCACTGGCTGACCACAGCAATAAGGTAACCTCATGCCGTGTAAATGTTAAACTGTTACAATTCGGCATCGTTTTCTCTCCTAAAAGGCATAGAAAATAACAATGAACACAGTTTCAATGACCCGTATCCATGTGCTGTAAAAAACACATTTTCCATTGGGAAACATGTCATACTTTATGGGCCAATTTCCCAGACATGGATTAAATCTGGTCCTGGTTTGAAAATCACTTTCAATAGACTATAACATGTCTTTTAGTACAAACATAAGCTTAATCAGGAAACCGGCGCTACATTTTTATTCTTGTTGTGTTGTATTAGTGTTTTGCTTGACCTCTGTCTATCGTTGCCCCCTGCAGGTGAAGAAGAGGGTTGTCCAGGTGATCAGTGCCATGGCTCACCATGGTTACCTGGAGCTGGAGGGAGGAGATCTGCTGGTCAAGTTTATCATCCAACACTGTGCTCTCCCCGACACCTACTATGTACGTTTGTCATATCTACAATCCCTTTTGGTCTTAAGACATTATCCTTGGCGAGGGATTAGCATGACATTGTAGATGGTGGTTCAGTTAAAACTACTCTCTGACTTGTATATGGTGGTCCGTGTGTTTCTAAAGAACTGTGTGGGTTTGGTCTGTTGCAGCGTCCAGGCCAGCGCCCCAGTGACCCGGAGGAAGTGACCAATGAGGCGCTGCGTAGCATGTGTGACAACACACTTCACCTCTTCACTACGACTGTGGGACGCCTGACTGACGTGAGTCTACTGCATGGAGATAAGAGTTCTCTCTCGGCAGGCAGGCAATCCATCACCTGTTTTCTTCTCTCACATTAACATTATGTATCTGATCAGCATATTTATGCACAAACATATTTTGTCGTTCATGAAATCATTTCAGGTATAGAGGCAGTGAACAAATTACATTTTAATGTTTGTTCCTGCTGGAAAAATGGCTTTCGAATACGTTGAAGCCAAGTCACACTTAACACCAAACATAATACTGTTTTATGAGAAGAGGCTGAGGGTGGAATTGCTATAATATGGAGTTTTGTGTAAAGAAGCTCAGTCAGTTCATATTTTCCTATCATCAGATGTCTTGAGGGGAAAACCAGCTCACATCCAAAGACGGCATCACCCTGTCTGTTTTTTACAGCCAATCACTCTGCTCTTAGTTACTTGTTCCTTTGCAGTTCCCAACATCAACACTCTCTCTGAGATGATATGTCTCTTGTATTACTTCCCACTGGAAGCTACGAGACAAGGCATTGACAGAGACTGAAGAGAACAATGATTTACCATGCCTTCATGGCATTAAATCTCTGCAGATTTGGGTTCAAATCATACATTACATATTTTGTTTGATTTATAGCTCTGGGTTTGATTTAGCATGCCTAGGAGCTCTGGGTTTGAACTTTTGTGACTATTCTATTGGTTCAATTGCACCAGGCGAACTCAATGTTGTGATATTACTGTACATCTGTGGCAGGTGCTCTTTTGCATGCTGTACTACCTGACTGTCTGTCTGTCTTCAGGTGCTGTGGTCCATGTTGTACTACCTGACAGTGATCCCTCTGTCTGTCTGTCTTCAGGTCCTGTGGCCCATGCTGCTGTACTACCTGACCCCAGGTCAGTACTCCAACGCCACCGCACCGCTCTGTAAGAGCCTCACGCTGCTGGGAACCAAGAAGAGAGCCTCCCAGGAGCCCAACTTCAACATCGACTTCAACGAGCATGGTAGGTGTCTTTTAGAAGAAGGAGCTCCATTTACTAGGTGTGCAACAGAAATGTATTTTTTTCTATCCCTTCCTCCCTGGTAGACATTTACAGTAGGTTCATACACAGTACATTACATTCATATTAACAAGGCATTATGATGTCATCACCATCATCTGAGCTGGGGAGGTCTTTTCCTCCCTCCCTTTCCCACTGAGTCAGTCTGGCGTTTCCGTATTGGGATTCGGCACACAGTCCCTTTAATGTAAACGAGATGGTCGCAGCCCGGGCCCACTCCTCGTCAGCACTTCTTTGGGATTGGGAATGTTTTAGTTTTCTTCGTTGAAACTGTATTTTATACAGCCATTTTGTTCTCATTAAAGGGCTGTTGGTCGGTTCTTAGAGGCCAGACAGACCAGAGTGTCTGGTTCTGATTAGCTGAATGAGAAGCCACATTTATCACTAAATAAAGCACTAGCGTCAGCTGGGTCCTGAACTGTAAGGTCATTGTTTCAATGATTAAGCTGAACTCTTTGTGGGGAGAAGTATGAGCCTGGCCAGTTAATCATTCAGTCATTCATTATAATGCTTAGTCTGCTATCAACCTTGTTTATTCTCATCTGTTTCTTCTTTCTAATTCAGTTAATCTTCCCTCTCCACATATACTGATGGTGCGGCTCTTGGTGAGTATGAAACCCTAATGACAGGCCACTTGAATGCTCCTGGATTTCAGTTTGCTATGTGGGTGTTATAAAACGTGAACTTGATTTAAAACCCCCATGAAATATGATCAATGTCGCCGGTAATAGCTAGGCTATGTCTTTGTCTTACCTGTAAGTTGGGATGTGTGTGTGTCAGGTGAATGGTTCGTTCCCGTTCCGGAGTCGTGGCCATGGTGCACCGTCTCTGTCTCTACTGAACGTTATAAGTCCTAATATCCACCCCAACGCTGAGACACTCTGGGAGAAGGAGATCCCTGCTCTCCTCAGCTACCTGGAAGGTAAAGGACCTCAACTCAATGACCCCGGAGTCTTATAACCTGTAGCGAGCTATGTCTGTTTGTCAAATGGCACCCTATTCCCTATGTAGTGCCTATGGACCCTGGTCAAAAGTTGTGCACTGAATAGGGTGCTATTTGGGGCTCATAATATATCTCTCTCTCTCTCCAAAGCAGAAATAACCCTGAGGGACTTGTATTGCTGCTGCTGTATTGACAGCTTAGGAGGCTGTTTCAACCTCATTTTAATGTCACTGGTTTAAAATAGTTTTCCCTCCATGTATTCTGCTGAGAACGGACATAAAAAAAGACGCATGCTTCTACCACAACAGCTGCAGTTAAGGGATGTTATAAGTGATTCACAATTTTAAAGGCAATATTTTATGGGCTATATATTTTTTTTTGAGAACTTACTTTTATTTTTTTTAGCTGTGGGCCATTTTCATCTTTCCATCATAAAAATACATAGCTTGGATTGAAGTAGAGCATAGGGTATTAAAACGCATCTTAAATCATTTTAGCTCTTTGGTCGGTTTTGGAACGTGTACAGAATATTCTGCTGCTGCTCATTTATTTATTTTTTGTTTTTGTCTGGGAGGAAGTCCGGCGAGCGAGGTCTGAGTAGTATGGTCTATTCTTCTTTACAGAGTCTACCCCAGAAACACTAGACAACAAGAAATGGGAAGAGAGTCTATTACAGGTATGCCCATCTTTATCTAACGTCCTCTTTGTCTGTCCCCACAACACTGTCAATAACAGTCACTATGGCGATCTTTATCTAACATCCTCTTTGTCTGTCCCCACAACACTGTCAATAAGTCACTATGGTGATCTTTATCTAACATCCTCTTTGACCAGGAGTCAACAGTATTTCAAGTGTTGGATAAGAAGTGTTTTCTGTTTCAAAGGGATTTGATATACAGCATTATTTGTTTGGACATATACAGTTCCTAGCCAAGTCCCTGGTGGCCATAGCTGATGACAAGTGGAGCTGTCAGCTGGCTATAGAGGCCACACGTTACCTGTCCACCTATAACCAGTCCCTGGAAGAGAAGGTTAGTGAACAACCTCATCCTAACCTCTCTTCAACCATGAGTAGGGCCAAGAGTTCTTCATGACCTGACCAGGAAGTTCTCTGGTCTCCACTTATAGTTCAGGGAAAACTCCTGGCCCTAACCATGAGATGTAACACATTCTATTTATTTGTCTCTTTGAACATGATCTTATTTAAAAGTACCCCAAGGATCTCTTCTGAACCTGATAAGCGTTAACAAAATCTTATTAAAACAATATATTCTACAAAGTATCCAGGTTGGTAGAACCTCATAAGCCTTAGCAAAATCTTAGTAAAATAATGTCTTCTACAAACTATCAAGGTTTCTGGTCTTGGCTTCATGGCTCTTTCCAGAGTTTCCTCTACAGGTGCATTGGTGTGACTCTGCAGCAGTGTTCCAATAAGGAAGTGGTCCAGAAGCAGCTACAGGAGATGCTGATCAGTGCACGACACAACGACGCCATCGAGAGAGCGGTAAACACCTCTTCGTCCCCGTTTGAGTCAGGCCATGATCCTCTTGATAGCATTTGCTTTTATTTATCATCATATGTTCAGCGTGACCTGTGATGTAATTGTCTGTGTAAGGCAGAGCGTCGCCGGGTAGAACAGTCTTTCTTTGTGCAGCTGAATTGCCCAGTTAAGGCAGTCTTGTGACATGTACTCCTAAGCCTTTGCTTATTTTCAAAGGGAGGTCACGTCTGCCTTCCTAAGCTGTAATCTGTGTCTAGTGTTAAGTTTCCCCTCATTTCCGTTGTATTTTAACCAGATGATTGGGAATGGTGGTGTTTTTACAGTCTTTAGGCCTAATAGAGAGTGGTAGTGAAATTGTAATGCCGGTGTTAATGATCATCTAGATGTACTGTTTGGTCATTGGAGGCTGAAGTGTCCATTAAACTGTGCTAATAGGGTGGGGTAATGGGTTTCCAGGGTGTCGCCATGGGGATCGGGCTGTGTGCAAGCAGTCATCTCGATGCCACTCTGGCCAAACTGGACGACTTCGGGAAATCTGACGCCTTCAAGAAAGCCTCAGGAATATTCAGCCTGCTCAAAGTTAGTGTGCTATTCCTGTTTTTATTTTCATTGTAGGTGGATAAACACAAACTTGGCAATGTCTGCCTGCCTTGGAGGTTCTATCTACACCGTACAGTCAGCAATTTAACACGTTCAGATTGAAGATTTTATGGAGTTTGTTGATTTCTTTCTACTACTTTGAGCATTTGATTGAGCCTGCCTGGAGTGCCAGGTACAGTAGGCACAGTTTGCACTTTTGGGACTATTCCATTGGTTCCATTTCACCAGACAAGCTCGATCAAGCCCTGCTAAAGTAATTTTAAAGGAAACGTGTACAGGTATTGAAAAACTGATTTTTAATTAGCCTAATTTATATATTTGAAGGTTTTTATAAAGTTGACAGCTTTTTAGTCCACTACTAGGCTCAATCTGTGTCTGGGAGACCAGCCCCTACACCGTAATCTTCCCATCTCTACCACCTCCTCCTCAGGACAAGAATGACTTGGATGTAGAGAAGATGAAGAGCACGCTGATCCTGTGTTACGGTTATGTAGCGCTCCACGCCCCAGAGGACCAGATCCTGTCCCGCATCGACTCAGACATCCTCCGCAGCATCAGTAAGCACTTCAACACCAAGGTAAGGAGCTAGGGCTTGGTTGCTCCACCACATCCCTTTAATAATTCTAGTCTACAACGTTTCGACCCAAGAGGGAATCTCTGTCAGGAAGGCCTGGATGAAACAGACAGCCAGCATCTCTCAAATTTAAATAGTTCTTTAGATGTTGTCATCAGTCTCAATGGACCAGTTTTGGCCTTCAGGGCACATAGTCACAAAGTTGGAGTGCTGATCTGGGATCAGTTTTAAATCATAATGAATAAGAGGGGGGGACCTGACCCTAGATCAGCACTCCTACTCTGAGACACTACAGGCCCAGGCCTTCATCAGCATAAAGACTGAAGAGTTAGTTTGGGTGTTACATTTGGCTGCCCATACTGTTAGAGTACAGAGGCCGCCAGGGACCGACCTGTTAATTGCCCCTACATGTCCTATAAAGAGGTGCGGCCAGTCAAATGAAACCCCACTCCCATCTCCAACCATCCATTTATCCCCCCCCCCCATTGCAGAGAGAGGAAATAATGACTGAGCGATACCCGTTGCTGATCACCACATAGCACTGTGTTTTACCATCGACTTGTAGTGTTTTCTCTTTCCTCAATGGCAGCGTCAGCTAGCGTAGTCAGAATAGCTGCAGTTTCACATTATTCCTGAATCTATTTTTTACCGTTGGCCCAGTGAGCATGCTTGGGTTGGCATGGTACCGAGTGACCTCACCGAGAAGAAGTTCTGTGAGCATGTGTGGGTTGGCATGGTACTGAGTGACCTCACAGAGCAGAAGTTGTGATAAGGCTGAGTCTGATGGAGTTAAGACATGCTGGTCAGACAGAGGATCCATCCCAAAATGCACCCTATTCACTACATAGTGCACTATATAGTGAATTTGGGATGTACACAGACAGTCGGTTAGGCTCACTGCTCACAATTACATACTGGTGGTTATATCGTTAAAACCAACGATGGGTCATAATTGAGGCATTTGAAAGGTACATAAAACCACACAGCACAAACCACAGTGAAAGGAATGTGTGATTATATCAACCAGTTGGAGAAGTCACGCTACGTTGTAGTGTTTCAAATGTCTCCCTCCTATCATTCAGGAGGTCTCTGTCTCTCCATGGCTACCGATGAACCTGGTTTATATCCTCGGGTTCTTCTCCTGTAGCTGCCGGCCATATGCTTAGCATCACAATGACTGTCTGAAAACTAGCCTCCATAGTTGTCTTGGTTAAATGAGTCCTGTTAAACTGCAGCCTGCAAGGGCAGCTGCCAATGTACACTATGACCTCCAGATGTCCACTTGAATTGGATCATGGGATTTTATGTCTGTGGTTAGGGTGGGTCATTGGACACACACACACACACACACACACACACACACACACACACAAGGTGTTTAATGTTAAGAAGCCGAGTCTATATCCATCGAGTCGTTTGGGTTCCACACAGGGCTCATTTAATTGGCTACGGCTAGTTGGCTAGCATTGTAACATTTGCTAACCTTTTTACTGCAATGTGGAAATAGAGGTTGAGTTCATCTGTATCTGTGAGACATTTAATGTATGGCTGTCCCATACCATGGTTAACCATCTAACCGGGGAACACTGTAGTCTGATAACATTTTCTTAATGAGGGGAAAGAGCATATTCTCTTCTCTTTAGGGGGATGGGATATATTCTCGTCTAGTAGCGTACACTTGTGGATTAAACTCCTTGTTGCTTTTATGTTGTGCAGGTTCTGGGAATTAAAATAGAGACCAAGGTACCGTGACTGGACCCTAATGAAGGATCCTCTGTCTCTCACTAAAACTCCTCTAACAATCTCTTCTCTCTAGAACGCTGCTGCTTCAACTTTCTGAACTTTTAGAAGTAAATGGCTCTAGTTGAAAGATCAGCACCTCATGTAGTTATGATGGGAGGCAGTGTATTTGTTTGCCTCTGTTTCAGAAGTTCAGAACGTTTAGTGCTTTTGAATGTTCCACTAACATGGTCGGACACTATGGTGTTTCTGAATGCCCTCCATGTCCTACTAACACGGTCTGACACTGGTGTTTCTAGGGCCTTGTGGTTTCCTCTTTGATCGACGACACACACCAGCTCTTAGGTTGTGATGCCAAATCAGATGGTGGAATTTGATGTTCAAATTCTTTTTCCCCTTCCAGATCGCAAAGCTTACATTTCTGTCTGATATTTACAGTCTCCAAATCAAGGCATGGATGATCATTCTTTAAAAATACACCCTCTACTCTGATTGTTTCATTCATGTTGACCTGTATCTATCTACACATTGATTTTTAAGCCAACTGAAAAGTAGTCAAATTCATCTTCAGTAGAATGTGTGACTTACCCAACCATAAGCTGTTGTTTCTTATGCCATTTTCTGAAACAGTTCTATTGATGAGATGCTCTTATCAAGTTTTTTTAACATTTTTTTTTTATGGACCCCTGACATTTTCAACTAAATCTAAAAATCACTACGGTTGAAACCCTTGTTCCTGCTCTAGGCTATCCAGCTATCTCTAGAAGTTTTATGAATGGCATAGGGAACTTTAGAATCAGGGTAAGTGACTGTCTATGTATGCTTGAGGGCTGCACTATACAACTAATATTTGGTTGTCTTGCTCACAATAATGCGAACAAACTAAACCTCGGACTGCTATCGCCAATTGCCATGAACACAGTCTGAAGCTGTGTATTTGTCTCTGTCTGTGTTTTTGTTGTTTGTTTCTGTCTCCCTGTCTCTGTGTGTGTGTACGCTGTATCCCCCCCCCGTCAGGACCTGACCATGAAGCTGAGTCTGATTCAGAGTGTGGGCCTCATAGCCAGGGCCATCAGCACCGTCGTACGTAATCAGGGCTACATGTTCGTCCGCAAGCAGGAACTCATGGGAGTCATGATGGTCAGTGTTGGTCATGTTTATGTACTCTGTTGTGTCGTTGTTGCCCTTATGATGGAGGGTTACATTAAATGTTACTGGATTTAGATCACACCAACTGTAAAACATTGTTTATGACTGCCTATGACAGCTGTTAGATCTTAGGCAGCTGTTAGAAAGGCTTTATGATATAAGGGCTGCTACAGTCAAGTGGTTCTGATTGTGTTGACCCATCTCAATATCTTCCTTTTATTGAAGGATTTTATCAAGGCAGAACCCACGGATGCCATGCGGACTCCGGTTCGCCACCTTGTGATGACCACGTGTGCCAACCTCATGTATCCTTTAATGCCCAGAGGTGTGCTAGTGGGTTGCATATTGGAACAGAGCCCAGAGATGTCAGCCTGTCAGGAGCTTGTCAGTACCAGGTGTTTCATCTTCCTCTCGGGTTGTAAAAATCAGGGAACTTTCCCCAAACTCCCAGGTTTTCCAGAAATCCTGGTTGGAAGATTCTGGATATTCCTTCCCTCCTGGGCAGTTTTTGCAACCCTAGCCTCTACTGAGTGACATCGTTGGTCCTTGACCCCAGGTTGACCCCAGTAACCTGGAGCCGGCGCTGACGGAGAATGAGAACTTTGATATGCTGCGGACGTGTCTGAACGGTGTGTACGGCCTTCCCCCGGTGAACACTCCGGACAGGGACAGGGGAAAAGACGAGGAGGTGCTGGAGCCCCAACAGAGAGAGGTGAGATCTGAAGCATCTCAATACCTCGTTGTGATTCTTCACCGTCAGTGGGTTGCTGTAATCAACAGGTGCACAAACCTGGAGGGGGAGCAAAATGAGAATTACTGTACATGTAGGTACATTAACCATTATTCATACAAATCAACCAATCCATATTGCAAAGGAAGTTTGTTCTTGATTCAGTATAATTGATCTTGACCTAAGTGCAATCAAACCAATGTATCAAGGACATTTCATAGTCAGTGGATTGACATGGGGTGAGTCACAAGCCATGTGACTAAAGCAGGAAGTGATTTATTATGTATCCTGTTATAGAGAAACCTAATAGTTATGTTCAACTTCAGGACACATGAACAACCTCAAGTATACACATACTGTATGCACAGACCTTCTCTCTGTGTGTAGACATACAGTCATCTCAACATAAACCTGCACTTTGTTCCTTCACACTCATTTTGTGAAAGTATGAAACAGGGTGTTCGCGGGTCCTTAAATTAATAAATGATTTAAAAAAAAATCTGATTTGAAGACCTTAAGTCTAAAAATGCCTTAAATTCAGTTTAAGTGTCTTAAAGAATGTGACGGAGATGACTACACTGTTTTACAATGTGCTTCTGCGTAATTGTGGCTACTTTGACAAAACGGCAATATTAAATAACAATCGAACCGCACTTTCAAGATGTTAGGTGTGTGTCGGGAGAGAGAAGGTAGCCTATACAATCAGAGACAACAACCCGATCTGGGATGATAAACAGACATTGTCCTTCTTACCTAATACATTTTGCTTGTGTTGGTGATGAGGCTCCACAACGTTCCTGCAGATTGTTTTGGTTGTAAAAACATGTTTTGCTCAACAGTAATGTGCATTAATCTGCTTCCTGAAATGAAAGTATCTGCGCTGTTTCGCTGTTGGCTCTCGCTCCTTCTCCCCCCTTTACACACGGAGTGAAGGGAGAGATGCGTTCTGATAAGAGCATACTGACAGTTGAGCAACATTTTAGAAATGTAATTGTGGGAAAGACTTGGTTGTTTTAAAACAACTACTGTTACTGTTAAGAGTAGCGTCTCAGCCTTGTGTATCCCTGTAAAAATAATTTCTGTCAAGATGGAGGAAATGACACCACTTTACAAACGGATGATGAGCCAGGGGAACGGAGAGGGGCGTACCATCTGGGGTGAATACAATGGGACGTTTTTTTACATGTTACACTGTTGGATCAATTGCATTGCTACCCAGCAACAATATCATATTTAGAGTTAGCACTCTAGCTAATGTGTTTTGAGTTTCCACTTCCTCGGGCAGCAGGTAGCCTAGCGGTTAGAGCGTTGGGCTTGTAACCAAAAGGTTGCTGGTTTCAATATCTGACTCGACAAGGTGAAAAATCTGAGCAAAGCACCTCAACCCTAATTAGCTCCAGGGGTGTCGCACTACCCTTTAAAGCCAACACATTTCACTGCACCTATCTGGTGTATGTGACATAACATATTTATTTCTATCATTATGTAGTGTATGGCCTAGGACATTATACACAAACATGCAGACAAATAAATCAAACTAATATTTGATTATTCTGGATCCTATTTTGTTATTGCACATCAGAATAACTATCATGCATTCCCTGAACAGGTTAGATGAAATGTCTATAATAATGTCTTTGCACTGGGTAAAGTCAGTCTTGGAGCCTTCCCTCTCAGCTACCTTGCTTCAAAGTACCGCCATTTGATCCTGGATTCACTGAATGAGTTATTTTATTAGACTCTTTAGTTGTAGGCTGATGTTCTAGTCGTATCCCATAATAATTATTGGATAATGGACTTTTGTTCCAGCCCCAGTCTAACATGTCAGATTCTACCAATCAGCTGCTCAACAGGACCTTGTTAATCTGACTCAGTGCTGAATCAAACGCCTGCACACCCAGTGACCTGGTTCTCCAGGTGGAGAGTTGACCACATGTTTATACACTTACTGTGCTGCGTTTGTGACTTGAAGGATTTGTTCACAGTGGTATGGTGGTGATGTTATGAAGTATCATTGTAGCAGGTATAGGTATCGAAGCCTTCGTTTGTGATCTAGCTAATGATTGGGCCAGCCTAAACAAATGCAGATGGGCAACCCCATGCTTCAGCCATCTATAGCCTAGCAGCCCAGGAATCATCACCTAGATTCAGACGCAGGCTAATTAAAACAAAACCAAAATTCATTTTTTTTATTGAGCGGATGGAACATAATGACTAATAATTTGTAGACTAAACATTGACCACAAGAAGCCCAAACAGATATGTTTGACTAAAACATAATCATTTCAAACCTTGCTTACATTTGTGTACGATCACGTGTCCCTCTCTAATGCGTGGGAATGCTTGGGAACAGTCTTCAATTCACCTTCATGGAACCAGCAGATACCCTGACAGTGGAGATGGTAAAGCTTCTGTCTACTGCTTTTCCCTCAGGCGTTATACAAAGACACCTTCAATGCTCTTCAGGAGTTGTTGAGGAATATTCTTGCAAGAGACCTGAGTCCAGACGGACTCCAGAGTGTATTCAAGGTAAGTTGGTGATAAGAAGTATACGCTTAAATGTTGACTTATTTATACCTTGATCTTAAACTCCACTTTGACCCTGTCTTTGGTTGTCCTCAGCACATTGAGGAGTGGTTGAGTTCTGGTCAGGGTCATGAGAGGGAGAGGGCGATGAACACCACCGCTCACATCCTAGAGTTCTACTTCAACAACCTCCACGTCAAAGTGAGTCAGAACTTCTGCAAACCCTTCTTTCTCAGGTAATATTTGGACCTTACTAGCTGAAGTCCTTGAGTTCTGTAGACATGAACTAACAGCAAATATAGCTGTGTTTGTGTTCTTCAAAATGTTTGAGATGCCATAATGTTCAGTAGTGTGTCTTATGAGCTGACCGATGTCATTTGGTAGGAATATGGGGCTTGTGGTACCAGCACCACAAAATACTGAAGGACATTGAAATAAATTATCCAGAACTCCTGGGGAACCATAGAAGTTGATAAAAGTGCTTATTTATTGTTAATGGGATTCTTGTGGATTTTTGCAATGAGGCCATTTATTTACTTTCCCAGACTCTGATGAACAGGTGAACTGCACTAGAAGTCTATGGGTATCTGCCAGCTTCCTTGTAGATACCAATATACTTTGTCATTGCGCTAACGCTAGTTAGCATTGGCTTGTGAAACAACCTCTAATTTCCTTAATACTGGACACAGAGTCATAAAAATGGTATCCACAAGTGGGGGAAGTAGATACAGGGCCTCATTGCCAAAATCCTGAAGGATCCCTTTAAATGTGGAACCAACCCATAGCCTTAATCTGGGTGTTCTGTCTTTGTAGAACATGGTAACCTTCCACAACCTGGGTTCTCTCCTGGGCCGCCTGGCCCCCCGATGTACCGACCCCAACCCCCTGGTCCGCAGGGCAGCCATCGACTGCATCTATACCCTGCTCTACATCCAGCTACGCTACGAAGGTAACACGCATCACTACACACACACACCACTACACACACAGTCTCTGATTCAGTACGCCTTGTTTTGTTTAGTTTCCTATTCTCTGGCGACCAGCTTAACTCCCCCAGCGACCAGCTTAACTCCCCCAGCGACCAGCTTAACTCCCCCAGCGACCAATACAGCCCATTTGTGGGCCCCTTTAATACGCGAAACTCTGGTTCCATTCCAAAGGGCACCCTATTGCCTATATAGGGCCCATAAGGCTCTGGTTCACTATATAGCGAATGGGCTGCCATTTGGGAAGCACACCTCTGTTTGTGTGGCATTCCGCTGGGAGGGAGATTGCAGTGTGTGGAGCTCAGCAGCAGCTGGTCTCATTGTCTCCCTGCCCTGGTGCTAGGCTTCTCTCTGGACTATAAAGATGACTCTGTGGAGAGACTGATCACACTGAGGGAGAGCATGGACAACCCAGACCACTCTGTCCTCTACAAGACCTGCTCTGAGCTGGCCAAGGTGAGGATAGGAGAACACAGCATTACATAGTCAAACATATTTACACATTGTTTCACCTTGGGTTTCAAAATGCTGGTCAACTCTTTCTGGAAAACCGGAGAATTTAGGGAAAGTTATTGGAATTTTGCAACTCTGCTTTCATAATGTGTCTTTATTTTGTCTGTCTTTTCCCCTCATCTGTGTAGATCATCAGTAAGCGTCTGCCCCAACAGCAGCTCAACACTCTGATCTTCATGTTGATTGAGGGGCTGGTGGACTCCCAGTCTAACTGCTCCAGAGCCTCCAGTGTTCTACTCAACACCCTGCTGAAGAACAGAGGAGCTGGACTACAAGACCTGGTTGGCTCTCACACTCACTGGCTCTCACACTCACTGGCTCTCTCACTCACTGGCTCTCTCACTCACTGGCTCTCTCACTCACTGGCTCTCTCACTCACTGGCTCTCTCACTCACTGGCTCTCTCACACACGTTCACCCCCTCTAAATGATCTGTGTGTGTCAGGTATCAGAGATGCTGGAGGTGCTTCACATCCGTCTGCAGATGATCAGTGAGGAGCAGGTGAAGGTGTCTGTGGCCCAGTCCATCCTCATCCTGGCTACACAGCACCTCCAGACTGTCATCAACACACTCATCTCCTACCCCCTGCCCTTTGACAGGTGAGAACCATCTCTCCCTCCATCTCCTACCCCCTGCCCTTCGACAGGTGAGAACCATCTCTCTCTTCCTCTTCTATCTCCCCTTTGTTCAACAAGGAAGATTCCTCTGTCTTTGTTTCTCCATTTGACATGTTAATTCTCTCTCACACACACACACACACACGAGTGGGACTCCATGTATCTTCCAACCAGTATTTCTGGAGAACTGATGGATTTGGGGAAAGTTAGACATTTTGCAACCCTGTGTGTAGTAGCAGAGGAAATGTTTTCACTGCCTCCCATTCAAAGTGAGCCCTACCCCTCATGGTCACTTCTCCCTGTGTGATCCCCAGTTGGAGCTGTGAGATGTGGATTGCCCTTGGGGCAGACAGTAAACTGGCCTCTCAGATCATGGAGATGCTGATGGAGAAGCTCAACATCATGGTGCCCTACGTGGACAAGAAGGAGTCCATGATGAGAGGAGGCCTCACCAAGGTGGCCACCAGTCACCCTCTAGCTGTGAGTAGCAGGTTGTAGAGTGCTATGATGAGACTGTAGATGTCTGGGTAATGGTGTGTTGCTAGGTTTATTTGTGTCAAATGTACAAGTCTGAGCAATCATTTTCTATGCTATTCTATTGTGTCAGATGACCTGTGCCCTGAAGGAGATGATGCTGAACGGGCAGAGCCAGGAGGCGGTGGTGTCCCTGTTCCCCCAGCTCTTCAGCTCCCTGCTGGTCCGCCTGGGCTCCAGCGTGGGGGTCACACTACCCAAAGACATCAACAGCTCCGGAACAAACAGGAAGAGCCCCACCAAACTGTCCGCAGGCTTCGACGTGTGCGGGTGGGTTAGGAGACGACATACGCTAGCTAGCACATACTGTATCATAAGACACACGGGCTGGAGTGCAGGGACACTCCATTAGATCATCTGGAGAGCCACTGTTAGAAAATAACTAGAGGTTAGGTCCTACAGGGGTCCACATGTACCTCCCAGAAAATGTCATACCGGAAATCATCCAAACATGTAAATATACACTTAGTACTGGTGACATACGATATGAAGTTATCAGTACAGGTAATGACAGTATCTGTTTCACTGATCATAGTTACCATACAATGTGAAGTTGTGAAAATGAAGTTCCTTCAGGAAAAATGTAGTTATTTTTATTCAAGGTTTAACTCCTTTGTCTGTGTGTGTTCCTGGGTCTGCAGGGTAGCGGTCGAGGCGCTGCGGATCCTCCTGGCCCGGGCCCAGCTGGACTATGTAGTTAAACCCCTGGACCAGGAGGGGGCCTGGGACAAGATGAAGGACCCCCAGCAGCACATCACCGGGGTCACCCTCCTCGCCAGGTACACCCTGACCCTGGCTTCATGTCCACATCCTGGTTCAACCCTAACCTCAGCCCTAACTCTTTCTTCATGATATGTACAGTATAGCTACCTTATATGCTGTACCAGTTAGTGTGAGAGGTGTGTTGTTGTTTTCAGGGCCATGGCCAAACACGCAGGCCCTCGTCTCCCGGCCATAGTGGAGTGTCTGTGCCCCTGTCTCAACAACATCTACGAGTGTCAGAGGGTCACTATCACAGCCTTCTTCTCTGAGGTGAGCCAAGCCCAGGGCCCACTGTTGTAGGTCTGTGAGGTGAGCCAAGCCCAGGGCCCACTGTTGTAGGTCTGTAAGGTGAGCCAAGCCCAGGGACCACTGTTGTAGGTCTGTAAGGTGAGCCAAGCCCAGGGCCCACTGTTGTAGGTCTGTAAGGTGAGCCAAGCCCAGGGCCCACTGTTGTAGGTCTGTAAGGAGGGAATATGGTAGAATGTCCACCACCACACTGATTATACCTATCCAGACCCTTCACATCTGCAAACATATAAATCCTGTGTCACACCAAGCAATTTGGATGCAATTTCTGTTGCAGATGCAAGTGACATCAGTGACATCAGCAAGTGACACATCTTTGCTGATACACAAAGCAATTAAAATGCAATAGAAATTGCATGCAACATCCAACCCTGTAATACATCATGGTATCATAAAAAAAAAAATTTGCCAAACGTTTGGTAATTAATTGTAACATAATTGTTATAGACAATGCTGGCTGTACAATTTAGATAGTTAGTGAAAATGTTGCCGTTTTGCCAAGCTACTGTAACTAGCTAGCAAACCAAGCTAGCGATGAGCTAAGTTAGCTAGCTAGTGCAGTTCATGTTGGACAGAAAGGTCTGGGGGAGGAGACGGGTTAAAGAAGGATCTTTAAGCCTTGAGACAATTGAGATGGATTGTGTATGTGTGCCATTCAGATGCTGAATGGGCAAGACAATACAGAAGTGTCTTTGAACAGGGTATGGTAGTACAGTAGGTTCCAGGCACACTGATTTGTGTCAAGAACTGCAACTCTGCTTACTAAGCTAACATTTTGTTGATGTATTTAACCCCTTAGTTTAAGCATTAAACTATCTCCATAAAGTTCCATGTATTTTTTTAAAAAGTGGTGCACAGCTACCTTCAGACTAGTCTTATGAGGGTTGTGGGCGTCCTGGAGCAAAACAACTGACATGTACGTGGTTGTGAGGGTCATATTAGTGTGTAGCCCAAACTGTTCAAACACTACAGACAGAAGTTAGCAGATCGGATGTACCGACTTCAGACGATTCCCGTGATGCTTGTGGGGGGGGGGGGGGGGGGGGGTAAACTTGGTGTTGGAGGGGGGGCTGCCCACATCCACTCTAAGGGGTTGTAGAGGTGTGACAGAGTTAGGATGTCAAACTGGACATAGTGGCTTTACAGTATTATAATACTTAGAAGGAATTGCATTTTAATTGCCGTTGTCACCAGGAGTCAAAGTAGTTTACATTGCATTTGTTGTGCTTTTGTAGGTCTCCTTCATGTATATCTCAATGTACCGGCTTCACACTGTGTTCTGTCTCTGTGGCTAACGCTAGTTGCTGAACCACTGTGTTCTGTCTCTGTGGCTAACGCTAGTTGCTGAACCACTGTGTTCTGTCTCTGTGGGTAACGCTAGTTGCTGAACCACTGTGTTCTGTCTCTGTGGGTAATGCTAGTTGCTGAACCACTGTGTTCTGTCTCTGTGGGTAACGCTAGTTGCTGAACCACTGTTCTGTCTCTGGGTAACGCTAGTTGCTGAACCACCACGTGGTGACAGAGCTGATGATGATGGATGTCCTGATGAACAACATGATGGAGCGTATCTCTGACCCCAGCTGTACTGTCCGCATGCTGGCCGTCAGGGGGCTGGGGAACATCGCTGTGGGATCACCTGAGAAGGTACATATGGAGGGGGGAGGGGAGGTGCTGGTTGTCAGGGGGCTGGGGAACATCGCTGTGAGATCACCTGAGAAGGTACATATGGAGGGGGGATGGGAGGTGCTGGTTGTCAGGGGGCTGGGGAACATCGCCATAGGATCACCTGAGAAGGTATGACTGATTAATCTTACCTCAATGTGGCAACATTACGCAGACAAAATGTATTAACAGAAGTTTCAAGAGATATCAGAGGGATCGGGTTAGGATATACTACAGAGCAGGAGCAATGAGTTAGCCAGATATATTTTATAAACAACCCAAAATATATATAGATTTTTCTGGTTCATTAAGACATCTGAACTGTGTTTTTGGTTGAATCAAATGCAAATTTTAAGCTTATATAAAATAAGTGATTTCAGAATATTTAGGCAAGTTATCTGGCTAATCCTACTTTGTAGTATATCCCTCTCGTCAAACCAAGACAGCAGCAGAGGGGAACAATGTTTCAGACAAATATGGATCTCTAGGTAATCACAACCTATACTTAATCTATTTTATAGGTAAATAAGTATGCCAAGGAGCTGCTGGCTGCTATGAGCTCTGGGATGGAGGAGAAGGACGACCCTGGGAAACGCATCACTCTGGAGGCCATGTCGGGCCTGTCCAAGGTGCTCCTCTACCTGGACAAGAAGAACGTCCAGCTGCTGGTCGTCTACATCTTCATGAAGATTAAACCCTTCCTGGAGAGTGTGAGTTGAGCAGATACACACTTCTATGTTGTCATGGTTACCACCCTGCTGTAGCCCACTGTTGTCATGCTAGAGTTACCACCCTGCTGCAGCCCACTGTTGTCATGGTAGCATTACCACCCTGCTGCAGCCCACTGCTAGATTGCCTCTGAAGCTAAGCAGGGTTGGTCCTGGTCGGTCCCTAGATAGGAGATCAGATGCTGCTGGAAGTGTTGTTGGAGGGCCAGTAAGAGGCACCCTTTCATCTGGTCTAAAAAAAAAAATCCCAATGCCCCAGGGCAGTGATTGGGGACATTGCCCTGTGTAGGGTGCCGTCTTTCGGATGGGACGTTACAGGTGTCCTGACTCTCTGTGGTCACTAAAGATCCCATGGCACTTATTGTTAGAGTAGGGGTGTTAACTCTGGTGTCCTGGCTAAATTCCCAATCTGGCCCTCATACCGTCACCTAATCATCCCAAGCTTACTATTGGCTCATTCATCCCCCCCTCCTCTCCCCTATAACTATTCCCCAGGTCATTGCTGTAAATGGGAATGTGTTTTTCAGTCAACTTAACTGGTAGAGTTTTGGTTCAATCAAAATAAATAGAGGTGAATCGTGGTCCCTGTACATTGATTCCATGTCCAGTAGCTTACTTCTATTGACTTTATTACTTTGGGGCGGCAGGTTCAGTGTGTGTTTTGATATTTTAACCTGCGTGTCGTGATTGCGTTTGGTGTAGGGGGACAAAATATAGTGGGTAGAGCGTTGGACTTGTAACTGAAAGGTTGCTAGATCGAATCCCCGCACTGATAAGGTAAAAATCTGTCGTTCTGCCCCTGAACAAGGCAGTTAACCGACTGTTCTTAGGCCATCATTGTCAATAAGAATTTGTTCTTCACTGACTTGCCTAGTTAAATAAAGGTTAAATAAATAAAAAATAATACAATTACTGAAACTTTGCAAGGTTGCAAAATAGGTTTCTTATCTCAGGGGCCTTTTGTAGTTAATAACATAAGACATACAGTTTAACCTGATGTCACAAGTGCCATTGAGGTATATGTGGTTGGGTCTTTAAGCTTATTTGAACTATTCCTGACATAAGTCTAGCGTCTGGCACCTTAAAATATGCTTTTCTCTCTTGGTAACTCCCCTACCTGATAGATATAGATTAAGGTGAAATTACACCAATCCCTGACACGGAACCCAAACTGGCTGCGAGCGTGCTCCATCGTGCACACATTTATTTTGTCACTCTACACCAAACGCCATCACGACACACAGGTTAAAATATCAAAACAAACTCTTAACCAATTACATTAATTTGGGGACAGGTCGAAAAGCATTAAACATTCATGGCAATTTAGCTTGCACTTGCTAGCTAATTTGTCCTATTTATCTAGCTTGCTGTTGCTAGTTAATTTGTCCTGGGATATAAACATTAGTTTGTTATTTTACCTGAAATGCACAAGGTCCTCTACTCCACACATAAAAACGGTCAACCGAATTGTTTCTAGTCATCTCTCCTCCTTCCAGGCTAATCATTGTTTAACTTGTATGATGATTGGCATCTAAAGTTTCATAGTATTACCACGACAACCGGCAACAGTTAGTCTTTCAATCACCCACGTGGGTATAACCAGTGAGGAGATGGCACGTGCGTACCTACTTCTATAAACCAATGAGGAGATGGGAGAGGCAGGACTTGCAGCGCGATCTGTGTCAGAAATAGGAATGACTTCTATTTTAGCCCTTGGCAACGCAGACGAGCAGTGTGGGTGCAATAATTGAATAACATGGATTCCTACATTTATTTTGCAGCGAGCGGTGTTGTCAGGGTATTAGAGACTAGTGGCCTCTGAGGAGGATGCTTGTGATGTGGCTACAACGTCTGAAACACATTTGTTAGGCTTATTACGTTTCACTTCTCAGAGAGAAGGCAATATATATGTTTGATATTTGGTGTTTTGAGTTCCTAGTTTCTCAGGGCCAGATTTCTATCATGTAGAAGTTGACAGGATCAAGAAAAGGACAACCTTGTTTCAATAAATGGATGTAAGGCTGAGTCGCTCTGGATAAGAAGGGTTTGATCTGCTAAATGACAGTGTTTTTAAATGATGGGTTTAGGTTGGATCCTCTGAAGGTTATGTAGGTCTACTGCTGTGTGTTAATGTTATGATGGGTTTAGTGTGGATCCTCTAACTGCGCTCCTGTACTGTTGACCCAACAGGAGAATGATGAGATCCGCTGTGCCTCCATCATGCTCCTGGGGAACCTGTCTAAGTTTGGTTCAGGAGAGCCTGTGTTCAAAGACCAGATCCACAACGTACTGGTCAGCCTGCTGCTGCACCTCAGTGACCCCAACCTGCAGGTGGTCAAGGTGGGTAACCTCACATCAACACTCAGGCAGTGGACTTGGGGAACTATGGTTCTACAAACTGGTTTGATGTTTGGTACACTATACCTGTTGTCTAGTTTTCTTTGCAGTCCTGTGCTTTACATACCTAGAATTAATCTGATATAGTCTGATTTATATCATAGGATTCATCTGGCATAGTCTGGTTTATATCATAGGATTCATCTGATATCGTCTGGCTTATATCATGGATTCATCTGATATCGTCTGGCTTATATCATGGATTCATCTGATATAGTCTGGCTTATATCATAGATTCATCTGATATAGTCTGGCTTATATCATAGATAAGTAAATGATACGTTATTACGTCATGTGGATTGAACTGAAGCAGCCTTTGTGCAGAGACTCAGATGGTAGGCTAAAAGACTGTTTCCTGTCTGTTTGTCTGTGCAGGCGTGTAAGTATGCCATGCGAGTGTGTGCTCCAGTGGTGGGCTCAGAGCTCATCACCACTATGTTCCAGAACCATCTCCACGAGGACAAGAGTCTGCACTACGGAGAGTTCATCAACGACCTCACCAAATATATTGTGAGTTGATCACTGTCTAATACTGTAATACTCTACTCACCATCCACAAACTGGTACAGACCTCACCGTCGGCCATCAAAACCAGTAGTGGAGATCTGGCGTCAGGAGGTGGAAATTATTTACCTACTGTAGTAAACAGCTTTTTAAATGCGTTGCACGCTATGCAATCACTAGAGCAGTTGCCTTGGAAACCCACCTTGAATAATGTTCTACTACAAAAGGTTACAGTTATTTTTCTCTCTTTATATGATAGAACTGTTCTTTTGATTTGTCCCCAGATTCAAGACTTCCCTGGCATGCTCAACTTCTACCACATCACTGTCATCCAGTTCTTCAAAAGCAACTGGGCCGAGGTTCGGGCCGGCGCTGCTATGTTTATCGGTAGGTAGGGAAACTGGTTAGTGGGATGTCTCTGTTTCCTCAACTTCACCTCAACACCAGGGTTGGGTTCTATTCCATTTCAATTCAGGAAGTACACTGAAATCCCAATTCTCTTCAATGCTTTTCAATAAGGAAAATTGGAATTTAGTTTACCTTGTGAATTGACCTCAACCCTGCTCAACATGGCTCTGCTCTGTGTCTTAGCTCCTGTAGCTATCCCTTTGTAGTCATTCATGAGTTAGAAAAGTATTAGTCATTTTTCAGACAGTGTTCTGTTATTAATATTGGATCAATGTCATAATTAGTTGTAATTTTCAAGAAGAGAATATCAGTGAAGCTGTTTGCACAAACCAAATATTCTCTCTCAATTACCATGGTAGAGATTTTCACTTAAATATTTATCTAATGAAATGTTAAAGGCCTTTTATTTCTTTGTAGGTTTCCTTCTGGGTAATCTTCCTGAGGAATTATTTTCTCACATCAACATGGGGAGTGTGACCAAAGGTAGGCTGTTTCTCTAGTTCTGCTTCCCAGTGAGTTGGGCCTGTTGGAACGGTTGTAGTAGTCTGTGTGATGAGTACTCCTTCCATGTGATATTACTGTAACTAACGGTGCTTGGGTATGTCGGGCCAGGAGTTATTCCTGCTCAGATCCAAGGGATCAGGGAAACCTCCTCATACTCATTGTCTTCTGTCTGACCAGGGAAACCTCCTCATACTCATGACCAGGGAAACCTCCTCATACTCATTGTCTTCTGTCTGACCAGGGAAACCTCCTCATACTCATTGTCTTCTGTCTGACCAGGGAAACCTCCTCATACTCATTGTCTTCTGTCTGACCAGGGAAACCTCCTCATACACATTGTCTTCTGTCTGACCAGGGAAACCTCCTCATACTCATTGTCTTCTCTCTGATCAGGGATCAGGGAAACCTCCTCATACTCATTGTCTTCTGTCTGATCAGTGTTGCATAGGAGTGATGTCACCTGGGGAAAGACAATGACCTCATACTGTGTTCTGTGTGTGGTGTCTCCCAGGTCTGGTCATGCTGCTCCAGGACCCAGACCCAGTGGTGAGAGTCAAGGCAGCTGAAGCTATGGGCCACTTCCATTGAACAGACACACATCCTGCCTGCCAATCATTACTTCATTAGCTGTTTTAGAGTTGTTCATGTTACTGTTTTCTACAAAGATGATCTGGTACTTCACATGTTGACAGTGCAACTTGAATTAGTCCATGAACGTATGTATTAGTGACCAAAGACTGTACCTCCATGTATAGAAAAACATGCATAGCACTTTGGAGCAGTATTATGAAATCTGTTGACACTTTTTCAATTTGTCTTCTAGAATGTTGAGTGTGTTAGGGTTAGGTCAATTGGCCAATGGGCTTCACCTCTGCTGAGCTTAGTGTTTAGCTGAATTCCAAATGGAGCCCTATCCCCTCTTCCCTAGGCACTCCTGTAGACCTGAAGGGAATAGAACGGAGTAGGCAATATGGTAGTTACTTCCTTGGCCTCCTGATGGGATTTGCCTGCTGGATGGAATCTCCACCATATTGGTTATAGCGGTCTGTCCCTTTCAGGTCAGGAAAAGGGGCTTGTGGGGAGGGGCTAGGGGTTGATCTCCAGCCTCCACTCCATTCACACTAGTGTAGTGGACCAACCCATGAAACACACGTAGGGCTGGCACTATTACCCTGTAACCCACGGTTATGGATGAAGACTGTAAAGAATAACCTCCATTACCGTAGACATTTAATGTGTGCAGTTAAGTCCCTTTCTTCTGCAACATGGACTCTTAACATGATTTATCTTTGTTGTTATGTAGAATGTTCATTCAAATGATGTTAACTGGTGTGGCTCATGCAATGGAATGTACTGCACTTTTTGTAATGTCTATTGAGTTGAATCACCAAATCACAGCACATATTTTACTTCCTGCTTTGGTCCTATGGGTAGACTCGCAATGGCTGCCAGTCCACCCATTATGCCAACGTTGAGTTGAACGGGGACTCCCGTTCTATTCATTCTGTTTCTATGGCAGCACATGCAGTCAGGAACGGAGGAGAAATGTGCGTCTACATTTATTAATTTGTATTTATTTTGCTATTTGAACGGTTGTTACGGTGACCGCAGTCATTTGGCTGACCAAATTGCCGTCCTACAAAGCTCCATGACCGTCCACAGCCCTCCACTCAGGGATGAGCAGTTATCATCCACGTCCAAGGAGGCTGTCTGTCAGCGAGGACAGCCCAAAACCATCCCATGTACCTGTTCTTACACTTCTGAGGCAGAAGGGATTTCAGAGGCTCCATTTATTCTCGTGCTAGCATTGTTTAACAACAGAACTGCATCCTGAAACACTATTGTAGTTAGTAAAGAAAATGTCTTGTAGGAACAGGAGTTTTCTCCTGACCACGAGACCTCACCAGGGGTGAAAACAGGCCCTAGTTATACATTGAGGGCCCAGAGTTTCTACTTGTCAGGTTAGGGAAAATGCCTGGGTCACTTTCATTAGGACCACGCAACGGAAAATGAATATGGGAAGTTAGTCCAGATAGTCCCTCCCTGTTTTCAGTCAGTTTTCTTCCGTTTGGTGCCTAATGAATGTGACCCCTAGTCTTTATCTGTTCTTCTTTACCCCAGGTACAACATGTACGCAACCAGGCACTCCCGTGGAGTTGCCACAGTGCCAAATAATCAGACCTGGATTTAAATACTATTTGATTTATTTCAAAAGTAGTGTGGTTTACTTTAACCTGCCAGAGGGGCAGGGTTTGCAGTTTAGCCAGCGCTTTTCTATTGGTTCCATTGCCAGCAGGCAATCAGAATTAAGAACACCTAATGTACTTGAAATGATTTCAAATAGTATTTGAACCCATATCTACAGATAATAGTTTTACTGGGTAGCTGCATTAAGATGGACGCAATAACCTTCTCTTTCTTTTCACATCGGTCCTAGTCTTCACACTCTCTCTTAAAAGATGGAATGCACTTTTCTTTTCACATCGGTCCTAGTCTTCACACTCTCTCTCTTAAAAGATGCACTTTTCTTTCTTTTCACATCGGTCCTAGTCTTCACACTCTCTCTCTTAAAAGATGCACTTTTCTTTCTTTTCACATCGGTCCTAGTCTTCACACTCTCTCTCTTAAAAGATGGAATGCACTTTTCTTTTCACATCGGTCCTAGTCTTCACACTCTCTCTCTTAAAAGATGCACTTCACTTTTCTTTTCACATCGGTCCTAGTCTTCACACTCTCTCTCTTAAAAGATGGAATGCACTTTTCTTTTCACATCGGTCCTAGTCTTCACACTCTCTCTCTTAAAAGATGCACTTCACTTTTCTTTTCACATCGGTCCTAGTCTTCTCTCAATCTTTCTCTTAAAAGATGCACTTCACTTTTCTTTTCACATCGGTCCTAGTCTTCTCTCACTCTTTCTCTTAAAAGATGCACTTCACCTTTCTTTTCACATTGGTCCTAGTCTTCTCTCACTCTCTCTTAAAAGATGCACTTCACCTTTCTTTTCACATTGGTCCTAGTCTTCTCTCAATCTTTCTCATAAAAGATGCACTTCACCTTTCTTTTCACATTGGTCCTAGTCTTCTCTCAATCTTTCTCTTAAAAGATGCACTTCACTTTTCCACTCCTGTCCGTTTCATGTGATTAGATTAGGGTACTGATTATAACAGGTTATGAGGTCTTAAGAGATGACATTCCTGTCGAGGTTTTACGTTGCACTACTTAATCAGTCTGTCATTGTACACAGTGAATGACACATCCACATGTTTTTGTTGTGTTACTGATGGATAGAGATGTTTTACTGTGGTAAAGTGCAGTATAGGCACTATTTATTGTATTGCCTACATTGGGTAAAAGTCCTGGTCCTAAAGTACAGCTGGATTGGACCTGTGTGTCTGTCGGTGTCTGGGGTGTTGAAGGGTTACTGGGGATGATGGCTGTTCTCTTGGACCATTCTTTGTTAATGTAATATTTTAATGTGACATCTTTCAATAATGGACATGGGAAAAGTATCATGTATGCACACTGTGTCCATTTGAAACGGAAACAGGCCTATGACGTTGATGGAAATCATATTTTATTTACTAAATAAAACCTAAGATCCCTATAAAAATAACTGGTGTCCTGAGCCTTTTATGTCACAATTGTTCAAAGGAAAACACTAAGACATAATACATCACATGATTATTAAAGCTGTTTTATAAGGAAAGTATGGAGAAAGATGAATATATATATATAAAGGAAAGGTACTTCTATACTATTGAGGATATAAAGCTTACTGTACCTTTATGTGAAAGCTTATTTGATAACCTGTGGGAGTCCCCTGCTCTCCTCACACTCACAGCATTCATCTGGAAAGGCATCTGCCTGATGGAAGTGAATTGGGGAATAAGATTTAATTGTGTTTTTCTAAATGACTAATGGTTTTTAATATATCTCACTTCAAAGTACTGTCCACTGGGTCTCTTCACAACTCCTCAAAAGTAAGAGAGGAGAGTATTGTTTGGGTAGTTTGAAGACTATGAGAAGAAAAAGAAAGTGAGTCTCACCCAGCAGTATTTGGATCCGTAGTGTTCAAGGTGAATCAAACCATTGGTGATGAAGTTAATTTAACTCTAGGCCATGTAATTGATGTTACATTCACTGCACGTTCTATCTGGACACGGTATTCAACTGCAGTCAGCAGATTGGGGTCTCAGGCAGTCTGAGATAATCAACGCCTAATGGAATAGAATACATACCGGCGTATTGAATCTGACTCAATTTAACTTCATGACCAAATGACGGCTTGTTGAATGTAATGGGCTGAACCTTGATAACCACTCGCCCATGTGAATGACTGGATGTCCTCTTAACACTGCTTCCAGTGACCGCTCTGCATGAGAACCCCATATTGTCTAAATAAGCAATCCAATCTCAAGATCCGTAATGGTGATTAAAAATGATCAGTGTCATCATCACATTGAATGGCACCGGTGTTCTTCTCAGGTCAACTCAGTTCATTTCAGATAACAATTGGTTTACCATAAATGGCAGCTCCACATTGTCATGCAGGTCATTTCAAATCTTAATTGACCATCTTTAAATAATGACTTTGAAGGTAATGCAATCATATACTGTAGCTGCAGTTGAGGAGGCTATGGATTGGAACGCCAGCTAGATCAGTGGGCAGGACAGGAGATGGTGATATTGGTTCTTCATTGTCCTAGAGAAGACAGGAGATGGTGATATTGGTTCTTCATTGTCCTAGAGAAGACAAGGGATGGTGATATTGATGCTTCATTGTCCTAGAGAAGACAGGAGATGGTGATATTGATGCGTCATTGTCCTAGAGAAGACAGGAGATGGTGATATTGATGCTTCATTGTCCTAGAGAAGACAGGAGATGGTGATATTGATGCGTCATTGTCCTAGAGAAGACAGGAGATGGTGATATTGATGCGTCATTGTCCTAGAGAAGACAGGAGATGGTGATATTGGTTCTTCATTGTCCTAGAGAAGACAGGAGATGGTGATATTGATGCTTCATTGTCCTAGAGAAGACAGGAGATGGTGATATTGGTTCTTCATTGTCCTAGAGAAGACAAGGGATGGTGATATTGATGCTTCATTGTCCTAGAGAAGACAAGGGAGGGTGATATTGGTTCTTCATTGTCCTAGAGAAGACAGGAGATGGTGATATTGATGCTTCATTGTCCTAGAGAAGACAGGAGATGGTGATATTGATGCTTCATTGTCCTAGAGAAGACAGGAGATGGTGATATTGGTTCTTCATTGTCCTAGAGAAGACAGGAGATGGTGATATTGGTTCTTCATTGTCCTAGAGAAGACAGGAGATGGTGATATTGGTTCTTCATTGTCCTAGAGAAGACAGGAGATGGTGATATTGATGCTTCATTGTCCTAGAGAAGACAGGAGATGGTGATATTGGTTCTTCATTGTCCTAGAGAAGACAGGAGATGGTGATATTGATGCTTCATTGTCCTAGAGAAGACAAGGGAGGGTGATATTGGTTCTTCATTGTCCTAGAGAAGACAGGAGATGGTGATATTGATGCTTCATTGTCCTAGAGAAGACAGGAGATGGTGATATTGGTTCTTCATTGTCCTAGAGAAGACAGGAGATGGTGATATTGATGCTTCATTGTCCTAGAGAAGACAGGAGATGGTGATATTGGTTCTTCATTGTCCTAGAGAAGACAGGAGATGGTGATATTGATGCTTCATTGTCCTAGAGAAGACAGGAGATGGTGATATTGATGCTTCATTGTCCTAGAGAAGACAGGAGATGGTGATATTGATGCGTCATTGTCCTAGAGAAGACAGGAGATGGTGATATTGATGCTTCATTGTCCTAGAGAAGACAGGAGATGGTGATATTGATGCTTCATTGTCCTAGAGAAGACAGGAGATGGTGATATTGATGCTTCATTGTCCTAGAGAAGACAGGAGATGGTGATATTGATGCTTCATTGTCCTAGAGAAGACAGGAGATGGTGATATTGATGCTTCATTGTCCTAGAGAAGACAGGAGATGGTGATATTGGTTCTTCATTGTCCTAGAGAAGACAGGAGATGGTGATATTGATGCTTCATTGTCCTAGAGAAGACAGGAGATGGTGATATTGGTTCTACATTGTCCTGCAGAAGAGAAAAGGCAATAATAGTTAGTCAATAGTTAGTCTAAAGTTGTGACCAATGATGCATATAAACCCTGGATTGCTAATGCTACGTATTGGCCATTGAGAGGCTAGAAAACCACCGGTCTCTTCCCCAGTAGAAGTCATCATTTAGTTTTTTCTTTCACATTTTCAAACAGTCCAACGGGGTTATACATTTGGGTGAGGTTTTTTCCTCGCCTGAGTAACCTTGTTTCACTGCCAAAAATAACATTAAACCATCTAGTGTTCAGTGAAATAACAACACAATGTCAAATACAGGTAGCCTAGTCAAATAATTAACATCCAATCACATTAACCGTTATTCTCTCACGGAGATTCCACTAACGGTCCGTATGTAGCCAAACGTAGCTGCAGCTCATGTTGGTATCTGTACTGATGGCGCAAAAGCCATGACAGGGAGACATAGTGGAGTGGTAACGCACGTGTAAGCAGTTGCTCCCAACGCCACCTGGGTACACTGCAGCATCCACCGAGAGGCTCTTGCTGCCAAGGGAATGCCTGACAGCTTGAAGGATGTTTTGACACTACAGTGAATATGGTTAACTTTGATAAAGCCCCATTTCTGCATTATGCAATGATATGGACAGTGACCATGTAACATTTTTACAACATAAAAGTGCGCTGGTTATCAAGGGACAAAGTATTTACACGTTGTTTTGAATTGAGAGACGAGCTTAAAGTTTTCTTTACTGACCATAATTTTCACTAGTCTGACCGCTTGTATGATGATGAGTTTCTCATACGACTGGCCTATCTGGGTGATGTTTTTTCTCGACTGTTTTTTCTCGACTATCTGGGTGATGTTTTTTCCCAACTATATTCAATGTGTGAGACAAAATTGAGTCTGTGATGAAGAAGTTGGAGCTCTTCTCTGTCTGCATTACCAAGGACAACGCACAGGTCTTTCCATCATTGTATGATTGGCAAATCACACCATTAGGACACTGATGCCCTTTGCAACCACGTACCTATGTGAGAGTGGATTCTCGGCCCTCATGAAAACTAAATACAGACACAGACTGTGTGTGGAAAATGATTTAAGACTGAGACTTTATCCAATACATCCCAATATTGCAGAGTAATGTGCATCCTTTCAAGCACACCTTTCTCATTAACCTGTCGTGAGTTATTCACAATTTTCAATGAACAAATAAGGTTTTATATGTAAGATGGTTAAATAAAGAGCAAAATGATTGAAGATGATTATTATATTATTATTTGTGCCCTGGCCTTATAAGAGCTCTTTGTCACGTCCCACGAGCCGGGTTGTGACAGAAACCCACACTCATTCTTATGTTTAATAAATGTATTGTATAGTGTGTGGGTGGCAGGCTTACAATGGTGGCAAAAAAACAACATTTGAGAGTGTGCCGACCCTCGTGCTAGAGGGGGGTACGCAGCTGGAGGTTGAATGTTTGAAGGGGTATGGGACTATAAAAGTTTGGGAACCACTGCTCTTTAGGAATGAATAGAATTCTACATTATTTCAATTAAGGGCAAAATGACATAATTCATGATTTTGTTGTTGTTGCGGGGACAGTAACATTCGTAATCTTTAAAAATCTATACTTTAATTAAGGAAAATGTTTTATGTATTTTTTCATTTGAATATGTTTAGTGCACATCCCTAACTTTACATGTTGATTAATGGGTCATGTCTAAGGTTTTTACACCTCTGCAAACAGTTGAAAGCTTCATTAATAGGTACTTACAGTACCAGTTAAATGTCTGGACACACCTACTCATTCAAGGGTTTTTCTGCATTTTTACTATTTTCTACATTGTAGAGTAATAGAGAAGACATGAAAACTATGAAAAAACACATATGGAATCATGTAGTAACCAAAAAAGTGTTAAACAAATCAAAATATATTTTAGATTTTAGATTCTTCAAAGTAGCCAACATTTGCCTTGAAGACAGCTTTGCACACTCTTGGCATTCTCTCAACCAGCTTCATGAGGAATTATTTTCCAATAGTCTTGAAGGAGTCCCCACATATGCTGAGCACTTGTTGGCTGCTTATCCATCTCTCTGCGGTCCAACTCATCCCAAACCATCTCAATTGGGTTGAGGTCAGGTGATTGTGGAGGCCAGGTCATCTGATGCAGCCCTCCATCACTCTGCAGTCCAACTCATCCCAAACCATCTCAATTGGGTTGAGGTCAGGTGATTGTGGAGGTCAGGTAATCTGATACAGCACTCCATCACTCTCCTTGGTCAAAAAGCCTTTACACAGCCTGGAGGTGTGTTTTGGGTCATTGTCCTGTTGAAAAAGAAATGATAGTCCCACTAAGCGCAAACCAGATCGCTGCAGAATGGTGTGGTAGCCATGTTGGTTAAGTGTGCCTTCAATTCTAAATAAATCACAGACAGTGTCACCAGCAAAGCACCATCACACCTTCTCCTCCATGCTTCACTGTAGGAACCACACATGCAGAGATAATCCGTTTACCTACTCTGCGTCTCACAAAGACACGGAGGTTGGGTCCAAAAATCTCAAATTCGGACCAAAGGACAGATTTCCACCGCTCTAATGGCCATTGCTCGTGTTTCTTGGCCCAAGCAAGTCTCTTCTTATTATTGGTGTCCTTTAGTAGTGGTTTCTTGCAGCAATTGGACCATGAAGGCCTGATTCACGCAGTCTCTTGTGAACAGTTGATGTTGAGATGTGTCTGCTACTTGAACTCTGTGAAGCATTTATTTGAGCTGCAATCTGAGGTGTAGTTACCTCTGCTGCAGAGGAAAAGTTCATTAGAGGTAACTCTGGGTCTTCCTTTCCTGTGGCGGTCGTCATGAGAGACAGTTTCATCATAGCACTTGATGGTTATTGCAACTACACTTGAAGAAACTTTCAAAGTTCTTGAAATGTTCTGGATTGACTAACCTTCATGTCTTAAAGTAATGATGGACTGTCATTTCTCTTTCCTTATTTGAGCTGTTCTTGCCATAATCTTCTGTATACCTTGTCACAACACAACTGATTGGCTGAAACGCATTAAGAAGGAAAGAAATTCCACAAATTAACTTTTAACAAAACACACCTCACAATTGAAATGCATTCTAGGTGACTACCTCATGAAGCTGGTTGAGAGAATGCCAAGAGTTTGCAAAGCTGTCATCAAGGCAAAGGGTGGCTACTTAGAATAATCTAAAATCTAAAATAGATTTTGATTTGTTTAATATTTTGTTGGTTACTACATGATTCCATGTGTGTTATTTAATAGTTTTACTACAATGAAGTAAATAGTAAAAAAAAAAAAAAAAAAAAACTGGAATGAGTTCTGACTGATACTGTACATCAAACTTCACTCCTATTCAAGAGAGCAGGAGGTAGTTATGAGAGTGAAGGAATGTCTTCCCTTTCATGAATGATGGAACATCCTCAGTATGGCTGGACGGACAGCTGCCTCCCATCACATTGAAAGAGGATCATTACGAGGTTTCCTTGTTGTGCATCAGCTAATGTTCTATCTGATCACAAGACCGTGATGTCATATCACAGGACTCAAGGATTTTATATCACACAAGACCGTGATGTCATATCACAGGACTCAAGGATTTTATATCACAAGACCGTGATGTCATATCACAGGACTCAAGGATTTTATATCACACAAGACCGTGATGTCATATCACAGGACTCAAGGATTTTATATCACAAGACCGTGATGTCATATCACAGGACTCAAGGATTTTATATCACAAGACCGTGATGTCATATCACAGGACTCAAGGATTTTATATCACAAAACCGTGATGTCATATCACAGGACTCAAGGATTTTCATGATTTTATATCACAAGACTATGATTTCATAAATTCCTACCACAAGGATTTATTATGATATCATGCTGAATTTGATCTCTTAAAATGTGTGACAGGAGCAGGTTATAGATCTGTCACCTGACCAAGGAGAAGGACTCCTCCACCTCTCTCTCGTGTAACCACATGAGGGAGCTAAAGCTCATCATAATCAAATAATCCTCACGTTGTCGTTTCAACCTTGCTGAATTGCTAAACGTGAGAGTCAGACAGTTATACATTGACTGGAATGCTAAAGCCAATGAAGAGAGTGAGAGAAATGTGATTATTATCCAATGGAAACGGTTCTGGGGATGTGGGTTAAAAGGTCAAACACACTGTGATCAGATTGTGTTTATCAAGTCATTCACATTACCTTGCAGAAATCCACTTAAATCCTTCTCAGGGTTGAATCCTTATAGTCTCAGGATTAGGAAAACGTGTGTACATGTGAGGTCAGGTAGATGTGATTCTAACTACGTTCCAAATGGAACCATATTCTCTACGTAGTGCACTACTTTTGACCAGAGTCTAGGGAATAGGGTACCATTAGGGATGCTACATCTGTGTGCCTGAGGTAATTTTCTATGTTGGAAAAACACTAACTGTCCTTCATCATAATCAAGTTGATCTTTTCCATTGTCACCGTACGGTCAGTACCTCCTATCGACTTGGGCTGTTCTCTCCCTCTTTCTTGGCTGGTTTAAACAGGGGATTACTGCTCATTTGTTGCTGTATGATAACGTCTCTCATTGGCCACCCATTTACTGCTAATGCTAATGCTGCCGATGAAAGGGCCTGACAAGACCCACACGCACACATTAACACACACACGCACAAATTAACACACACACACACACACACACACACACACACACACACACACACACACACACACAAACACAAACACAAACACACACACACACTCAGAGAAGCGGGACAGAGATCCAGTGTTAATCACAAAGACTAGGAAACCAGCCTTGCATACAGACTCTACAATATGACAAACTATAGGTGGAAAAAGTAATGAAAGATTACGGCACCCTTGTGAGATGTTACTGGAAGGTCACTGGAAGGATTTTGATAACTGACTGAAGGTGGCACTGGAAGGATTTTGATAACTGACTGAAGGTGACACTGAAGGTCATTGGAAGGATTTTGATAACTGACTGAAGGTGACACTGAAGGTGGCCTGGAAGGTCATTGGAAGGATTTTGATAACTGACTGAAGGTGACACTGGAAGGTCGTTTGAAGGATTTTGATAACTGACTGAAGGTGGCACTGGAAGGTCATTGGAAGGATTTTGATAACTGACTGAAGGTGACACTGGAAGGTCGTTTGAAGGATTTTGATAACTGACTGAAGGTGGCCTGGAAGGTCATTTGAAGGATTTTGATAACTGACTGAAGGTGACACTGGAAGGTCGTTTGAAGGATTTTGATAACTGACTGAAGGTGGCACTGGAAGGTCATTGGGAGGATTTTGATAACTGACTGAAGGTGACACTGGAAGGTCGTTTGAAGGATTTTGATAACTGACTGAAGGTGGCCTGGAAGGTCGTTTGAAGGATTTTGATAACTCTCCTCCATCTCTCTCTCCTCCACCACCTCTCTCTCCCACTTCTCCACCAAACCCCTCTCTCTCTCTCAACCTCCCCCACCTCTCTCTCTTTCTCCTCCACCACCTCTCTCTCTCTCTCCTCCACCACCTCTCTCTCTCTCTCCTCCACCACCTCCCTCTCTTTCTCCTCCACCACCGCTCTCTCTTTCTCCTTGACCACATCTCTCTCTCTCCTCCACCACCTCTCTCTCTCTCCCCCACCACCTATCTCTCTCTCTCCTCCACCACCTCTCTCTCTCCTCCACCTTCACTCTCTCTCTCCTCCACTGCCTCTCTCTCTTCTCCACCACCACTTTGTCTCTCCTCTACCACCTCTCTCTTTCCTCCACCACCTCTCTCTCTCCCCACCACCATCTCTCTCTCTCCTCCACCACCTCTCTCTCTCCTCCACCACCTCTCTCTCTCATCCACCTTCACTCTCTCTCTCCTCCACTGCCTCTCTCTCTCCTCCACCACCTCTTTCTCTCATCTCTACCACCTCTCTCTTTCCTCCACCATCTCTCTCTTTCCTCCACCACCTCTCTCTCTCCCCACCACCTCTCTCTCTCTCTCTCCTCCACCACCTCTCTCTCCTCCACCACCTCTCTCACTCTCCTCCACCATCTCTCACTCTCCTCCACCATCTCTCTCTCTCCTCCACCATCTCTCTCTCTCCTCCACCATCTCTCTCTCCTCCACCACCATCTCTCTCTCCTCCACCACTCCTCTCTCTCAACCTCCCCCACCTCTCTCTCTTTCTCCTCCACCACCTCTCTCTCTCTCTCCTCCACCACCTCTCTCTCTCTCTCCTCCACCACCTCCCTCTCTTTCTCCTCCACCACCGCTCTCTCTTTCTCCTTTCTCCTTGACCACATCTCTCTCTCTCCTCCACCACCTCTCTCTCTCTCTCCTCCACCACCTCTCTCTCTCTCTCCTCCACCACCTCTCTCTCTCTCCTCCACCTTCACTCTCTCTCTCCTCCACTGCCTCTCTCTCTTCTCCACCACCACTTTGTCTCTCCTCTACCACCTCTCTCTTTCCTCCACCACCTCTCTCTCTCCCCCACCACCATCTCTCTCTCTACTCCACTACCTCTCTCTCTCCTCCACCACCTCTCTCTCTCATCCACCTTCACTCTCTCTCTCCTCCACTGCCTCTCTCTCTCCTCCACCACCTCTTTCTCTCATCTCTACCACCTCTCTTTCCTCCACCATCTCTCTCTTTCCTCCACCACCTCTCTCTCTCCCCACCACCTCTCTCTCTCTCTCTCTCTCTCTCTCTCCTCCACCACCTCTCTCTCTCCTCCACCACCTCTCTCACTCTCCTCCACCATCTCTCTCTCTCCTCCACCATCTCTCTCTCTCCTCCACCATCTCTCTCTCTCCTCCACCATCTCTCTCTCCTCCACCATCTCTCTGTCCTCCACCACTCCTCTCTCTCTCTCCTCCACCACCTCTCTCTCTCCTCCACCATCTCTCTCTCTCCTCCACCACCTCTCTCTCTTTCTCCTCCACCACCTCTCTCTCTTTCTGCTCCACCACATCTCTCTCTCTCATCCACCTTCACTCTCTCTCTCCTCCACCACCTCTCTCTCTCCTCTACCACCTCTCTCTTTCCTCCACCACCTCTCTCTCTCCCCACCACCATCTCTCTCTTTCCTCCACCACCTCTCTCTCTCCCCTCCACCACACCTCTCTTTCTCTTACACCACCTCTCTCTCTTTCTCCTCCACCACCTCTCTCTCTCTTTCTCTTACACCACCTCTCTCTCTTTCTCCTCCACCACCTCTCTCTCTCTTTCTCCTTTTCCCTCTCGGATTTTGATAACTGACTGAAGGTGGCACTGGAAGGTCATTGGAAGGATTTTGATAACTGACTGAAGGTGACACTGGAAGGTTGTTTGAAGGATTTTGATAACTGACTGAAGGTGGCCTGGAAGGTCATTTGAAGGATTTTGATAACTGACTGAAGGTGACACTGGAAGGTCGTTTGAAGGATTTTGATAACTGACTGAAGGTGGCACTGGAAGGTCATTTGAAGGATTTTGATAACTGACTGAAGGTGGCCTGGAAGGTCATTTGAAGGATTTTGATAACTGACTGAAGGTGGCACTGGAAGGTCATTGGAAGGATTTTGATAATTGACTGAAGGTGGCACTGGAAGGTCATTTGAAGGATTTTGATAACTGACTGAAGGTGGCACTGGAAGGTCATTTGAAGGATTTTGATAACTGACTGAAGGTGGCACTGGAAGGTCATTGGAAGGCTTTTGATAACTGACTGAAGGTGGCACTGGAAGGTCATTTGAAGGATTTTGATAACTGACTGAAGGTGACACTGGAAGGTCATTTGAAGGATTTTGATAACTGACTGAAGGTGTCATTGGAAGGTCATTGGAAGGATTTTGATAACTGACTGAAGGTGACACTGGAAGGTCATTTGAATGATTTTGATAACTGACTGAAGGTGACACTGGAAGGTCATTTGAAGGATTTTGATAACTGACTGAAGGTGGCACTGGAAGGTCGTTGGAACCTCTCTCTCACACTTATCCACCAAAACTCTCTCTCTCTCCTCCACCACCTCTCTCTCTCCCCACCACCTCTCTTTCTCTCCTCCACCACCTTTCTCTCTCCTCCACAATCTCTCTCTCCTCCACCACTCTCTCTAACCTCCTTCATCTCTCTCTCTCCCCACCACCTTTCTTTCTTTCTCCTCCACCACCTCTCTCATTCTCCTCCACCATCTCTCCCTCTCCTCCACCATCTCTCTCTCTCTACTCCACAATCTCTCTCCTCCACCACCTCTCTCTCTCCTCCACAACATCTCTCTCTCCTCCACAATCTCCCCTTCCTCCTCCTCCACCACTCTCTCTCTCCACCTCTCTCCCTTTCTCTATCCACCTCTTTCTCCATCTATTTCTCCTCCACAACCTCTGCATCTTCCTCCTCTTCCACCACCACTCTCTCTCCCACTTCTCCACCAAACCTCTCTCTCTCCTCCAACACCTCTCTCTCTCCTCCACCACCTCTCTCTCCCACTTCTCCACCAAACCTCTCTCTCTCTCAACCTCCCCCACCTCTCTCTCTTTCTCCTCCACCACCTCTCTCTCTCTCTCCTCCACCACCTCTCTCTCTCTCTCCTCCACCACCTCCCTCTCTTTCTCCTCCACCACCGCTCTCTCTTTCTCCTTGACCACATCTCTCTCTCTCCTCCACCACCTCTCTCTCTCTCTCTCCCCCACCACCTATCTCTCTCTCCTCCACCACCTCTCTCTCTCCTCCACTCTCTCTCTCCTCCACTGCCTCTCTCTCTTCTCCACCACCACTTTGTCTCTCCTCTACCACCTCTCTCTTTCCTCCACCACCTCTCTCTCTCCCCACCACCATCTCTCTCTCTCCTCCACCACCTCTCTCTCTCCTCCACCCCCTCTCTCTCTCATCCACCTTCACTCTCTCTCTCCTCCACTGCCTCTCTCTCTCCTCCACCACCTCTTTCTCTCATCTCTACCACCTCTCTCTTTCCTCCACCATCTCTCTCTTTCCTCCACCACCTCTCTCTCTCCCCACCACCTCTCTCTCTCTCTCTCCTCCACCACCTCTCTCTCTCCTCCACCACTTCTCTCACTCTCCTCCACCATCTCTCTCTCTCCTCCACCATCTCTCTCTCTCCTCCACCATCTCTCTCTCCTCCACCACCATCTCTCTCTACTCCACCACTCCTCTCTCTCAACCTCCCCCACCTCTCTCTCTTTCTCCTCCACCACCTCTCTCTCTCTTTCCTCCACCACCTCTCTCTCTCCCCACCACCTCTCTCTCTCTCTCTCTCCTCCACCACCTCTCTCTCTCCTCCACCACTTCTCTCACTCTCCTCCCCCATCTCTCTCTCTCCTCCACCATCTCTCTCTCTCCTCCACCATCTCTCTCTCCTCCACCACCATCTCTCTCTCCTCCACCACTCCTCTCTCTCAACCTCCCCCACCTCTCTCTCTTTCTCCTCCACCACCTCTCTCTCTCTCTCCTCCACCACCTCTCTCTCTCTCTCCTCCACCACCTCCCTCTCTTTCTCCTCCACCACCGCTCTCTCTTTCTCCTTTCTCCTTGACCACATCTCTCTCTCTCCTCCACCACCTCTCTCTCTCTCTCCTCCACCACCTCTCTCTCTCTCTCCTCCACCACCTCTCTCTCTCTCCTCCACCTTCACTCTCTCTCTCCTCCACTGCCTCTCTCTCTTCTCCACCACCACTTTGTCTCTCCTCTACCACCTCTCTCTTTCCTCCACCACCTCTCTCTCTCCCCACCACCATCTCTCTCTCTACTCCACTACCTCTCTCTCTCCTCCACCACCTCTCTCTCTCATCCACCTTCACTCTCTCTCTCCTCCACTGCCTCTCTCTCTCCTCCACCACCTCTTTCTCTCATCTCTACCACCTCTCTTTCCTCCACCATCTCTCTCTTTCCTCCACCACCTCTCTCTCTCCCCACCACCTCTCTCTCTCTCTCTCTCTCTCTCTCTCTCTCTCTCTCCTCCACCACCTCTCTCTCTCCTCCACCACCTCTCTCACTCTCCTCCACCATCTCTCTCTCTCCTCCACCATCTCTCTCTCTCCTCCACCATCTCTCTCTCTCCTCCACCATCTCTCTCTCCTCCACCATCTCTGTGTCCTCCACCACTCCTCTCTCTCTCTCTCTCTCCTCCACCACCTCTCTCTCTCCTCCACCACCTCTCTCACTCTCCACCACCTCTCTCTCTCTCCTCCACCATCTCTCTCTCTCCTCCACCACCTCTCTCTCTTTCTCCTCCACCACCTCTCTCTCTTTCTGCTCCACCACATCTCTCTCTCTCATCCACCTTCACTCTCTCTCTCCTCCACCACCTCTCTCTCTCCTCTACCACCTCTCTCTTTCCTCCACCACCTCTCTCTCTCCCCACCACCATCTCTCTCTTTCCTCCACCACCTCTCTCTCTCCCCACCACCTCTCTCTCTCTCCTCCACCACCTCTCTCTCTCTCCTCCACCACCTCTCTCACTCTCCTCCACCCCCTCTCTCTCCTCCATCATCTCTCTCTCCTCCACCACCTCTCTCGCTCTCTCTCGTCCACCATCTCTCTCTCTCCCCTCCACCACACCTCTCTTTCTCTTACACCACCTCTCTCTCTTTCTCCTCCACCACCTCTCTCTCTCTTTCTCTTACACCACCTCTCTCTCTTTCTCCTCCACCACCTCTCTCTCTCTCTTTCTCCTTTTCCCTCTCTCTCTATCCTCCACCACCTCTCTCTCTCTCCTCCACCATCTCTCTCCTTCCTCCACCACCTCTCTCTCTCCCCACCACCATCTCTCTCCTCCACCACCTCTCTCTCTCCTCCACAATCTCTCCTTCCTCCTCTTCCTCCACCACTCTCTCTCTCTACCTCTCTCCCTTTCTCTCTCCACCTCTTTCTCCATCTCTTTCTCCTCCACAACCTCTCCATCTTCCTCCTCTTCCACCACCACTATCTTTCTCTCCACCTCACTCCCTCTCTCTCCTTCACCACACTCTCTCTCCTCCACCTCTCTTTTTCCTCCACCACCTCTCCCTCCCTCTCTCTCTCTCCACCTTTCTCTCCTCCACCACCTCTCTCTTTCTCCACCTCTCTCTCTCCCCACCTCTCTCTCCTCCACCACCTCTCTCTATCTCCACATCTCTCTCTCTCTCCCTCTCTCTCTCTCCACCTCTCTCTGTCCTCCACAACCTCTCTCTTTCCTCCATCACCTCTCTCTGTCTCTCTCGCGCTCTCTCTGAAATTACAGTCATTCATTCCCACCTGGCAGGCGTGGAAAGCTAGACAGAAGAGGAATGTATCTGGAGTTGTCCCCACTCTTTCAGGACATACTGTATGCCTTTAATTTGTGACTCGATTGCTTTTGCTCACATTTGATAGTTCCCATCAATTTATACTGTGGTGTGATACAATGAAAACCCTGTGTTGTGCTCTGAAACCATTATATTTGAGATCCTGTAGTAATCTTGATTCTGGTCTGGATCAAGGAAATTGTCCGATGACACTGGCTTGGTATTAGAAAACCTATTTCAATTGCAGACTGAAAGAGTTTTATTGACTTTGCAGTAAACTTGAAAATGTTTCATGGAACTTTTTACGCCATTTGTTTTCTTGTCCTAAATTGACAGTTTTTGTCATATTCATACTGACATATAACATTACTGTCATGTCAAAACAAATGTGGATTTCAATACAATTAGTAGCTAAGACGAACTGTGGATGACGAATCGTTGCATTGTGACCATTGTCTTGCAGCCCAACCCATAACAACATCTCAGTAGAAGGAGAACTTGATGATTGCATACTACTACATCAACCAAAACAATACCTAGTGTGTTGCTAGGCTTAACTTGTGAGCTTCCATGCCCTTGGAAAATGATCACAGTTACCGCAAATTGAAATAACTGGGTGCTCCTTCCGTTGATCATTTTCAATTTGGGTGCTTGGGTGTGTTCTATCCCATCAGGATGATATCCCCATAAGGATACTCTGTGTCTGGTTGTTCACTGCAGGTTCAAGGGAAGCAAACACACACACACACGCACACACACATGCAAACTCACACACACACATGCACACACACGCACACACACATGCACACACACACACACACACACACCATAGTAAGGTGTAGTCAGTGTGATCACAAACGAACCGTGAAATGAAGAAACAGATAGCTAGCACATAGTCTCTCTGGGGACCCTGATGTTGGGGGAGAGAAGACCAGGCCTTCCAGGCCAGTGGGAATCATTGGCTTTAGGAGGGGACTCTGTCCTCCAGCCGTTCACTTCAGAAGGCACTGGGAGGATGAGCTAAACTCTCGCTGCTCCTCCACTAGGGCAAAGGGAGGGAGGGAAAGGGTGGGGGAGGGCTGGGTGTCCTTTAAACAAGGCTAATGGACACCAACTCTTTGATGAGGGAAAGGGAGAATTTCAAGGGAAACTGGACTGATAATTAAAAACGCTTGATGCAACAACAGTAGTAACAACAGTAGTAAACAACAACAGTAGTAAACAACAACAGTAGTAACAACAGTAGTAAATAGTATTCCACCTGAAAATATCTCTAAATGAACTAACCTTTATATATATATATATATATATATATATATATATATACAAAATAACCCTAAAATATTTTTTTTTCTGGAGTTTCTATGGCTAAACCAGGAAATCAGTACTTAATTGTCACATAGAGAACCTTCATTACACATGCACATATTCAAATGAGTTTGCCCCGCCCCCATGCATGCACAGACGGTATGTATATTATCATGGATTAAGTTGTAATGTCCTCTGGATCATATGGAGCCTGTTAGTGTGAGCCTGAGAGAATTGAATGAGTTGAGAGAATGCAGTGTCTTTCTGTCTCTCTCTAACTACCACTGAATAATCTGGGAGGTGAGGTGTTAAAACACCACAGCTGGAGCAGGAACCTGTGAGCTTCTGGGGTGTGTTTTGTTCTGCCACTGTCAGCTGACGCTGTCACTGTTGATCACCAAGACTGTCAAAGCTGTTCCCTCTGAACAGAGCTGACGCTGTCACTGTTGATCACCAAGACTGTTAAAGCTGTTCCCTCTGAACAGAGCTGACGCTGTCACTGTTGATCACCAAGACTGTTAAAGCTGTTCCCTCTGAACAGAGCTGACACTGTCACTGTTGATCACCAAGACTGTTAAAGCTGTTCCCTCTGAACAGAGCTGACGCTGTCACTGTTGATCACCAAGACTGTTAAAGCTGTTCCCTCTGAACAGAGCTGACGCTGTCACTGTTGATCACCAAGACTGTTAAAGCTGTTCCCTCTGAACAGAGCTGACGCTGTCACTGTTGATCACCAAGACTGTTAAAGCTGTTCCCTCTGAACAGAGCTGACGCTGTCACTGTTGATCACCAAGACTGTTAAAGCTTGATCACCAAGACTGTTAAAGCTGTTCCCTCTAAACAGAGCTGACGCTGTCACTGTTGGCCACCAAGACTGTCAAAGCTGTTCCCTCTGTACAGAGCTGACGCTGTCACTGTTGATCACCAAGACTGTTAAAGCTGTTCCCTCTGAACAGAGCTGACGCTGTCACTGTTGATCACCAAGACTGTTAAAGCTGTTCCCTCTGAACAGAGCTGACGCTGTCACTGTTAATCACCAAGACTGTCAAAGCTGTTCCCTCTGAACAGAGCTGACGCTGTCACTGTTGATCACCAAGACTGTTAAAGCTGTTCCCTCTAAACAGAGCTGACGCTGTCACTGTTGATCACCAAGACTGTTAAAGCTGTTCCCTCTGAACAGAGCTGACGCTGTCACTGTTGATCACCAAGACTGTCAAAGCTGTTCCCTCTGAACAGAGCTGACGCTGTCACTGTTGATCACCAAGACTGTTAAAGCTGTTCCCTCTGAACAGAGCTGACGCTGTCACTGTTGATCACCAAGACTGTTAAAGCTGTTCCCTCTGTACAGAGCTGACGCTGTCACTGTTGATCACCAAGACTGTCAAAGCTGTTCCCTCTGAACAGAGCTGACGCTGTCACTGTTGATCACCAAGACTGTCAAAGCTGTTCCCTCTGAACAGAGCTGACGCTGTCACTGTTGATCACCAAGACTGTTAAAGCTGTTCCCTCTGAACAGAGCTGACGCTGTCACTGTTGATCACCAAGACTGTCAAAGCTGTTCCCTCTGAACAGAGCTGACGCTGTCACTGTTGATCACCAAGACTGTTAAAGCTGTTCCCTCTGAACAGAGCTGACGCTGTCACTGTTGATCACCAAGACTGTCAAAGCTGTTCCCTCTGAACAGAGCTGACGCTGTCACTGTTGATCACCAAGACTGTTAAAGCTGTTCCCTCTGAACAGAGCTGACGCTGTCACTGTTGGCCACCAAGACTGTCAAAGCTGTTCCCTCTGTACAGAGCTGACGCTGTCACTGTTGATCACCAAGACTGTCAAAGCTGTTCCCTCTGAACAGAGCTGATGCTGTCACTGTTGATCACCAAGACTGTTAAAGCTGTTCCCTCTGAACAGAGCTGACGCTGTCACTGTTGATCACCAAGACTGTTAAAGCTGTTCCCTCTGAACAGAGCTGACGCTGTCACTGTTGATCACCAAGACTGTCAAAGCTGTTCCCTCTGAACAGAGCTGACGCTGTCACTGTTGATCACCAAGACTGTCAAAGCTGTTCCCTCTGAACAGAGCTGACGCTGTCACTGTTGATCACCAAGACTGTCAAAGCTGTTCCCTCTGAACAGAGCTGACGCTGTCACTGTTGATCACCAAGACTGTTAAAGCTGTTCCCTCTGAACAGAGCTGACGCTGTCACTGTTGATCACCAAGACTGTCAAAGCTGTTCCCTCTGAACAGAGCTGACGCTGTCACTGTTGATCACCAAGACTGTCAAAGCTGTTCCCTCTGTACAGAGCTGATGCTGTCACTGTTGATCACCAAGACTGTTAAAGCTGTTCCCTCTGAACAGAGCTGACGCTGTCACTGTTGATCACCAAGACTGTTAAAGCTGTTCCCTCTGAACAGAGCTGACGCTGTCACTGTTGATCACCAAGACTGTTAAAGCTGTTCCCTCTGAACAGAGCTGACGCTGTCACTGTTGATCACCAAGACTGTTAAAGCTGTTCCCTCTGTACAGAGCTGACGCTGTCACTGTTGATCACCAAGACTGTTAAAGCTGTTCCCTCTGAACAGAGCTGACGCTGTCACTGTTGATCACCAAGACTGTTAAAGCTGTTCCCTCTGAACAGAGCTGACGCTGTCACTGTTAATCACCAAGACTGTCAAAGCTGTTCCCTCTGAACAGAGCTGACGCTGTCACTGTTGATCACCAAGACTGTTAAAGCTGTTCCCTCTGAACAGAGCTGACGCTGTCACTGTTGATCACCAAGACTGTTAAAGCTGTTCCCTCTGAACAGAGCTGACGCTGTCACTGTTGATCACCAAGACTGTCAAAGCTGTTCCCTCTGAACAGAGCTGACGCTGTCACTGTTGATCACCAAGACTGTTAAAGCTGTTCCCTCTGAACAGAGCTGACGCTGTCACTGTTGATCACCAAGACTGTTAAAGCTGTTCCCTCTGTACAGAGCTGACGCTGTCACTGTTGATCACCAAGACTGTCAAAGCTGTTCCCTCTGAACAGAGCTGACGCTGTCACTGTTGATCACCAAGACTGTCAAAGCTGTTCCCTCTGAACAGAGCTGACGCTGTCACTGTTGATCACCAAGACTGTTAAAGCTGTTCCCTCTGAACAGAGCTGACGCTGTCACTGTTGATCACCAAGACTGTCAAAGCTGTTCCCTCTGAACAGAGCTGACGCTGTCACTGTTGATCACCAAGACTGTTAAAGCTGTTCCCTCTGAACAGAGCTGACGCTGTCACTGTTGATCACCAAGACTGTCAAAGCTGTTCCCTCTGAACAGAGCTGACGCTGTCACTGTTGATCACCAAGACTGTTAAAGCTGTTCCCTCTGAACAGAGCTGACGCTGTCACTGTTGGCCACCAAGACTGTCAAAGCTGTTCCCTCTGTACAGAGCTGACGCTGTCACTGTTGATCACCAAGACTGTCAAAGCTGTTCCCTCTGAACAGAGCTGACGCTGTCACTGTTGATCACCAAGACTGTTAAAGCTGTTCCCTCTGAACAGAGCTGACGCTGTCACTGTTGATCACCAAGACTGTTAAAGCTGTTCCCTCTGAACAGAGCTGACGCTGTCACTGTTGATCACCAAGACTGTCAAAGCTGTTCCCTCTGAACAGAGCTGACGCTGTCACTGTTGATCACCAAGACTGTCAAAGCTGTTCCCTCTGAACAGAGCTGACGCTGTCACTGTTGATCACCAAGACTGTCAAAGCTGTTCCCTCTGAACAGAGCTGACGCTGTCACTGTTGATCACCAAGACTGTTAAAGCTGTTCCCTCTGAACAGAGCTGACGCTGTCACTGTTGATCACCAAGACTGTCAAAGCTGTTCCCTCTGAACAGAGCTGACGCTGTCACTGTTGATCACCAAGACTGTCAAAGCTGTTCCCTCTGTACAGAGCTGATGCTGTCACTGTTGATCACCAAGACTGTTAAAGCTGTTCCCTCTGAACAGAGCTGACGCTGTCACTGTTGATCACCAAGACTGTCAAAGCTGTTCCCTCTGTACAGAGCTGACGCTGTCATTGTTGATCACCAAGACTGTTAAAGCTGTTCCCTCTGAACAGAGCTGACGCTGTCACTGTTGATCACCAAGACTGTTAAAGCTGTTCCCTCTGAACAGAGCTGACGCTGTCACTGTTGATCACCAAGACTGTTAAAGCTGTTCCCTCTGTACAGAGCTGACGCTGTCACTGTTGATCACCAAGACTGTTAAAGCTGTTCCCTCTGAACAGAGCTGACGCTGTCACTGTTGGCCACCAAGACTGTTAAAGCTGTTCCCTCTGAACAGAGCTGACGCTGTCACTGTTGATCACCAAGACTGTTAAAGCTGTTCCCTCTGAACAGAGCTGACGCTGTCACTGTTGATCACCAAGACTGTCAAAGCTGTTCCCTCTGTACAGAGCTGACGCTGTCACTGTTGATCACCAAGACTGTCAAAGCTGTTCCCTCTGAACAGAGCTGACGCTGTCACTGTTGATCACCAAGACTGTCAAAGCTGTTCCCTCTGTACAGAGCTGACGCTGTCACTGTTGATCACCAAGACTGTCAAAGCTGTTCCCTCTGAACAGAGCTGACGCTGTCACTGTTGATCACCAAGACTGTTAAAGCTGTTCCCTCTGAACAGAGCTGACGCTGTCACTGTTGATCACCAAGACTGTTTAAGCTGTTCCCTCTGAACAGAGCTGACGCTGTCACTGTTGATCACCAAGACTGTCAAAGCTGTTCCCTCTGAACAGAGCTGACGCTGTCACTGTTGATCACCAAGACTGTTAAAGCTGTTCCCTCTGAACAGAGCTGACGCTGTCACTGTTGATGACCAAGACTGTCAAAGCTGTTCCCTCTGAACAGAGCTGACGCTGTCACTGTTGGCCACCAAGACTGTTAAAGCTGTTCCCTCTGAACAGAGCTGACGCTGTCACTGTTGATCACCAAGACTGTCAAAGCTGTTCCCTCTGAACAGAGCTGACGCTGTCACTGTTGATCACCAAGACTGTTAAAGCTGTTCCCTCTGAACAGAGCTGACGCTGTCACTGTTAATCACCAAGACTGTTAAAGCTGTTCCCTCTGAACAGAGCTGACGCTGTCACTGTTGATCACCAAGACTGTCAAAGCTGTTCCCTCTGAACAGAGCTGACGCTGTCACTGTTGATCACCAAGACTGTTAAAGCTGTTCCCTCTGAACAGAGCTGACGCTGTCACTGTTGATCACCAAGACTGTTAAAGCTGTTCCCTCTGAACAGAGCTGACGCTGTCACTGTTGGCCACCAAGACTGTCAAAGCTGTTCCCTCTGAACAGAGCTGACGCTGTCACTGTTGATCACCAAGACTGTTAAAGCTGTTCCCTCTGAACAGAGCTGACGCTGTCACTGTTAATCACCAAGACTTAAAGCTGTTCCCTCTGAACAGAGCTGACACTGTCACTGTTGATCACCAAGACTGTTAAAGCTGTTCCCTCTGAACAGAGCTGACACTGTCACTGTTGATCACCAAGACTGTTAAAGCTGTTCCCTCTGAACAGAGCTGAAGCTGTCACTGTTGGCCACCAAGACTGTTAAAGCTGTTCCCTCTGAACAGAGCTGACGCTGTCACTGTTGATCACCAAGACTGTTAAAGCTGTTCCCTCTGAACAGAGCTGACGCTGTCACTGTTAATCACCAAGACTGTCAAAGCTGTTCCCTCTGAACAGAGCTGACGCTGTCACTGTTGATCACCAAGACTGTTAAAGCTGTTCCCTCTAAACAGAGCTGACGCTGTCACTGTTGGCCACCAAGACTGTCAAAGCTGTTCCCTCTGAACAGAGCTGACGCTGTCACTGTTGATCACCAAGACTGTTAAAGCTGTTCCCTCTGAACAGAGCTGACGCTGTCACTGTTGCTCACCAAGACTGTTAAAGCTGTTCCCTCTGAACAGAGCTGACGCTGTCACTGTTGATCACCAAGACTGTCAAAGCTGTTCCCTCTGAACAGAGCTGACGCTGTCACTGTTGATCACCAAGACTGTCAAAGCTGTTCCCTCTGTACAGAGCTGACGCTGTCACTGTTGATCACCAAGACTGTTAAAGCTGTTCCCTCTGAACAGAGCTGACGCTGTCACTGTTGATCACCAAGACTGTCAAAGCTGTTCCCTCTGAACAGAGCTGACGCTGTCACTGTTGATCACCAAGACTGTTAAAGCTGTTCCCTCTGAACAGAGCTGACGCTGTCACTGTTGATCACCAAGACTGTCAAAGCTGTTCCCTCTGAACAGAGCTGACGCTGTCACTGTTGATCACCAAGACTGTTAAAGCTGTTCCCTCTGAACAGAGCTGACGCTGTCACTGTTGATGACCAAGACTGTCAAAGCTGTTCCCTCTGAACAGAGCTGACGCTGTCACTGTTGGCCACCAAGACTGTTAAAGCTGTTCCCTCTGAACAGAGCTGACGCTGTCACTGTCGATCACCAAGACTGTTAAAGCTGTTCCCTCTGAACAGAGCTGACGCTGTCACTGTTGATCACCAAGACTGTCAAAGCTGTTCCCTCTGAACAGAGCTGACGCTGTCACTGTTGATCACCAAGACTGTTAAAGCTGTTCCCTCTGAACAGAGCTGACGCTGTCACTGTTAATCACCAAGACTGTTAAAGCTGTTCCCTCTGAACAGAGCTGACGCTGTCACTGTTGATCACCAAGACTGTCAAAGCTGTTCCCTCTGAACAGAGCTGACGCTGTCACTGTTGATCACCAAGACTGTTAAAGCTGTTCCCTCTGAACAGAGCTGACGCTGTCACTGTTGATCACCAAGACTGTTAAAGCTGTTCCCTCTGAACAGAGCTGACGCTGTCACTGTTGGCCACCAAGACTGTCAAAGCTGTTCCCTCTGAACAGAGCTGACGCTGTCACTGTTGATCACCAAGACTGTTAAAGCTGTTCCCTCTGAACAGAGCTGACGCTGTCACTGTTAATCACCAAGACTTAAAGCTGTTCCCTCTGAACAGAGCTGACACTGTCACTGTTGATCACCAAGACTGTTAAAGCTGTTCCCTCTGAACAGAGCTGACACTGTCACTGTTGATCACCAAGACTGTTAAAGCTGTTCCCTCTGAACAGAGCTGACGCTGTCACTGTTGGCCACCAAGACTGTTAAAGCTGTTCCCTCTGAACAGAGCTGACGCTGTCACTGTTGATCACCAAGACTGTTAAAGCTGTTCCCTCTGAACAGAGCTGACGCTGTCACTGTTAATCACCAAGACTGTCAAAGCTGTTCCCTCTGAACAGAGCTGACGCTGTCACTGTTGATCACCAAGACTGTTAAAGCTGTTCCCTCTGAACAGAGCTGACGCTGTCACTGTTGGCCACCAAGACTGTCAAAGCTGTTCCCTCTGAACAGAGCTGACGCTGTCACTGTTGATCACCAAGACTGTTAAAGCTGTTCCCTCTGAACAGAGCTGACGCTGTCACTGTTGATCACCAAGACTGTTAAAGCTGTTCCCTCTGAACAGAGCTGACGCTGTCACTGTTGATCACCAAGACTGTCAAAGCTGTTCCCTCTGAACAGAGCTGACGCTGTCACTGTTGATCACCAAGACTGTCAAAGCTGTTCCCTCTGTACAGAGCTGACGCTGTCACTGTTGATCACCAAGACTGTTAAAGCTGTTCCCTCTGAACAGAGCTGACGCTGTCACTGTTGATCACCAAGACTGTCAAAGCTGTTCCCTCTGAACAGAGCTGACGCTGTCACTGTTGATCACCAAGACTGTTAAAGCTGTTCCCTCTGTACAGAGCTGACGCTGTCACTGTTGATCACCAAGACTGTCAAAGCTGTTCCCTCTGAACAGAGCTGACGCTGTCACTGTTGATCACCAAGACTGTCAAAGCTGTTCCCTCTGAACAGAGCTGACGCTGTCACTGTTGATCACCAAGACTGTTAAAGCTGTTCCCTCTGAACAGAGCTGACGCTGTCACTGTTGATCACCAAGACTGTCAAAGCTGTTCCCTCTGAACAGAGCTGACGCTGTCACTGTTGATCACCAAGACTGTTAAAGCTGTTCCCTCTGAACAGAGCTGACGCTGTCACTGTTGATCACCAAGACTGTCAAAGCTGTTCCCTCTGAACAGAGCTGACGCTGTCACTGTTGATCACCAAGACTGTTAAAGCTGTTCCCTCTGAACAGAGCTGACGCTGTCACTGTTGGCCACCAAGACTGTCAAAGCTGTTCCCTCTGTACAGAGCTGACGCTGTCACTGTTGATCACCAAGACTGTCAAAGCTGTTCCCTCTGAACAGAGCTGACGCTGTCACTGTTGATCACCAAGACTGTTAAAGCTGTTCCCTCTGAACAGAGCTGACGCTGTCACTGTTGATCACCAAGACTGTTAAAGCTGTTCCCTCTGAACAGAGCTGACGCTGTCACTGTTGATCACCAAGACTGTCAAAGCTGTTCCCTCTGAACAGAGCTGACGCTGTCACTGTTGATCACCAAGACTGTCAAAGCTGTTCCCTCTGAACAGAGCTGACGCTGTCACTGTTGATCACCAAGACTGTCAAAGCTGTTCCCTCTGAACAGAGCTGACGCTGTCACTGTTGATCACCAAGACTGTTAAAGCTGTTCCCTCTGAACAGAGCTGACGCTGTCACTGTTGATCACCAAGACTGTCAAAGCTGTTCCCTCTGAACAGAGCTGACGCTGTCACTGTTGATCACCAAGACTGTCAAAGCTGTTCCCTCTGTACAGAGCTGATGCTGTCACTGTTGATCACCAAGACTGTTAAAGCTGTTCCCTCTGAACAGAGCTGACGCTGTCACTGTTGATCACCAAGACTGTCAAAGCTGTTCCCTCTGTACAGAGCTGACGCTGTCACTGTTGATCACCAAGACTGTTAAAGCTGTTCCCTCTGAACAGAGCTGACACTGTCACTGTTGATCACCAAGACTGTTAAAGCTGTTCCCTCTGAACAGAGCTGACGCTGTCACTGTTGATCACCAAGACTGTCAAAGCTGTTCCCTCTGAACAGAGCTGACGCTGTCACTGTTGATCACCAAGACTGTCAAAGCTGTTCCCTCTGAACAGAGCTGACGCTGTCACTGTTGATCACCAAGACTGTTAAAGCTGTTCCCTCTGAACAGAGCTGACGCTGTCACTGTTGATCACCAAGACTGTCAAAGCTGTTCCCTCTGAACAGAGCTGACGCTGTCACTGTTGATCACCAAGACTGTTAAAGCTGTTCCCTCTGAACAGAGCTGACGCTGTCACTGTTGATCACCAAGACTGTCAAAGCTGTTCCCTCTGAACAGAGCTGACGCTGTCACTGTTGATCACCAAGACTGTTAAAGCTGTTCCCTCTGAACAGAGCTGACGCTGTCACTGTTGGCCACCAAGACTGTCAAAGCTGTTCCCTCTGTACAGAGCTGACGCTGTCACTGTTGATCACCAAGACTGTCAAAGCTGTTCCCTCTGAACAGAGCTGATGCTGTCACTGTTGATCACCAAGACTGTTAAAGCTGTTCCCTCTGAACAGAGCTGACGCTGTCACTGTTGATCACCAAGACTGTTAAAGCTGTTCCCTCTGAACAGAGCTGACGCTGTCACTGTTGATCACCAAGACTGTCAAAGCTGTTCCCTCTGAACAGAGCTGACGCTGTCACTGTTGATCACCAAGACTGTCAAAGCTGTTCCCTCTGAACAGAGCTGACGCTGTCACTGTTGATCACCAAGACTGTCAAAGCTGTTCCCTCTGAACAGAGCTGACGCTGTCACTGTTGATCACCAAGACTGTTAAAGCTGTTCCCTCTGAACAGAGCTGACGCTGTCACTGTTGATCACCAAGACTGTCAAAGCTGTTCCCTCTGAACAGAGCTGACGCTGTCACTGTTGATCACCAAGACTGTCAAAGCTGTTCCCTCTGTACAGAGCTGATGCTGTCACTGTTGATCACCAAGACTGTTAAAGCTGTTCCCTCTGAACAGAGCTGACGCTGTCACTGTTGATCACCAAGACTGTCAAAGCTGTTCCCTCTGTACAGAGCTGACGCTGTCACTGTTGATCACCAAGACTGTTAAAGCTGTTCCCTCTGAACAGAGCTGACACTGTCACTGTTGATCACCAAGACTGTTAAAGCTGTTCCCTCTGAACAGAGCTGACGCTGTCACTGTTGATCACCAAGACTGTTAAAGCTGTTCCCTCTGTACAGAGCTGACGCTGTCACTGTTGATCACCAAGACTGTTAAAGCTGTTCCCTCTGAACAGAGCTGACGCTGTCACTGTTGGCCACCAAGACTGTTAAAGCTGTTCCCTCTGAACAGAGCTGACGCTGTCACTGTTGATCACCAAGACTGTTAAAGCTGTTCCCTCTGAACAGAGCTGACGCTGTCACTGTTGATCACCAAGACTGTCAAAGCTGTTCCCTCTGTACAGAGCTGACGCTGTCACTGTTGATCACCAAGACTGTCAAAGCTGTTCCCTCTGTACAGAGCTGACGCTGTCACTGTTGATCACCAAGACTGTCAAAGCTGTTCCCTCTGAACAGAGCTGACGCTGTCACTGTTGATGACCAAGACTGTCAAAGCTGTTCCCTCTGAACAGAGCTGACGCTGTCACTGTTGGCCACCAAGACTGTTAAAGCTGTTCCCTCTGAACAGAGCTGACGCTGTCACTGTCGATCACCAAGACTGTTAAAGCTGTTCCCTCTGAACAGAGCTGACGCTGTCACTGTTGATCACCAAGACTGTCAAAGCTGTTCCCTCTGAACAGAGCTGACGCTGTCACTGTTGATCACCAAGACTGTTAAAGCTGTTCCCTCTGAACAGAGCTGACGCTGTCACTGTTAATCACCAAGACTGTTAAAGCTGTTCCCTCTGAACAGAGCTGACGCTGTCACTGTTGATCACCAAGACTGTCAAAGCTGTTCCCTCTGAACAGAGCTGACGCTGTCACTGTTGATCACCAAGACTGTTAAAGCTGTTCCCTCTGAACAGAGCTGACGCTGTCACTGTTGATCACCAAGACTGTTAAAGCTGTTCCCTCTGAACAGAGCTGACGCTGTCACTGTTGGCCACCAAGACTGTCAAAGCTGTTCCCTCTGAACAGAGCTGACGCTGTCACTGTTGATCACCAAGACTGTTAAAGCTGTTCCCTCTGAACAGAGCTGACGCTGTCACTGTTAATCACCAAGACTTAAAGCTGTTCCCTCTGAACAGAGCTGACACTGTCACTGTTGATCACCAAGACTGTTAAAGCTGTTCCCTCTGAACAGAGCTGACACTGTCACTGTTGATCACCAAGACTGTTAAAGCTGTTCCCTCTGAACAGAGCTGACGCTGTCACTGTTGGCCACCAAGACTGTTAAAGCTGTTCCCTCTGAACAGAGCTGACGCTGTCACTGTTGATCACCAAGACTGTTAAAGCTGTTCCCTCTGAACAGAGCTGACGCTGTCACTGTTAATCACCAAGACTGTCAAAGCTGTTCCCTCTGAACAGAGCTGACGCTGTCACTGTTGATCACCAAGACTGTTAAAGCTGTTCCCTCTAAACAGAGCTGACGCTGTCACTGTTGGCCACCAAGACTGTCAAAGCTGTTCCCTCTGAACAGAGCTGACGCTGTCACTGTTGATCACCAAGACTGTTAAAGCTGTTCCCTCTGAACAGAGCTGACGCTGTCACTGTTGATCACCAAGACTGTTAAAGCTGTTCCCTCTGAACAGAGCTGACGCTGTCACTGTTGATCACCAAGACTGTCAAAGCTGTTCCCTCTGAACAGAGCTGACGCTGTCACTGTTGATCACCAAGACTGTCAAAGCTGTTCCCTCTGTACAGAGCTGACGCTGTCACTGTTGATCACCAAGACTGTTAAAGCTGTTCCCTCTGAACAGAGCTGACGCTGTCACTGTTGATCACCAAGACTGTCAAAGCTGTTCCCTCTGAACAGAGCTGACGCTGTCACTGTTGATCACCAAGACTGTTAAAGCTGTTCCCTCTGTACAGAGCTGACGCTGTCACTGTTGATCACCAAGACTGTCAAAGCTGTTCCCTCTGAACAGAGCTGACGCTGTCACTGTTGATCACCAAGACTGTCAAAGCTGTTCCCTCTGAACAGAGCTGACGCTGTCACTGTTGATCACCAAGACTGTTAAAGCTGTTCCCTCTGAACAGAGCTGACGCTGTCACTGTTGATCACCAAGACTGTCAAAGCTGTTCCCTCTGAACAGAGCTGACGCTGTCACTGTTGATCACCAAGACTGTTAAAGCTGTTCCCTCTGAACAGAGCTGACGCTGTCACTGTTGATCACCAAGACTGTCAAAGCTGTTCCCTCTGAACAGAGCTGACGCTGTCACTGTTGATCACCAAGACTGTTAAAGCTGTTCCCTCTGAACAGAGCTGACGCTGTCACTGTTGGCCACCAAGACTGTCAAAGCTGTTCCCTCTGTACAGAGCTGACGCTGTCACTGTTGATCACCAAGACTGTCAAAGCTGTTCCCTCTGAACAGAGCTGACGCTGTCACTGTTGATCACCAAGACTGTTAAAGCTGTTCCCTCTGAACAGAGCTGACGCTGTCACTGTTGATCACCAAGACTGTTAAAGCTGTTCCCTCTGAACAGAGCTGACGCTGTCACTGTTGATCACCAAGACTGTCAAAGCTGTTCCCTCTGAACAGAGCTGACGCTGTCACTGTTGATCACCAAGACTGTCAAAGCTGTTCCCTCTGAACAGAGCTGACGCTGTCACTGTTGATCACCAAGACTGTCAAAGCTGTTCCCTCTGAACAGAGCTGACGCTGTCACTGTTGATCACCAAGACTGTTAAAGCTGTTCCCTCTGAACAGAGCTGACGCTGTCACTGTTGATCACCAAGACTGTCAAAGCTGTTCCCTCTGAACAGAGCTGACGCTGTCACTGTTGATCACCAAGACTGTCAAAGCTGTTCCCTCTGTACAGAGCTGATGCTGTCACTGTTGATCACCAAGACTGTTAAAGCTGTTCCCTCTGAACAGAGCTGACGCTGTCACTGTTGATCACCAAGACTGTCAAAGCTGTTCCCTCTGTACAGAGCTGACGCTGTCACTGTTGATCACCAAGACTGTTAAAGCTGTTCCCTCTGAACAGAGCTGACACTGTCACTGTTGATCACCAAGACTGTTAAAGCTGTTCCCTCTGAACAGAGCTGACGCTGTCACTGTTGATCACCAAGACTGTCAAAGCTGTTCCCTCTGAACAGAGCTGACGCTGTCACTGTTGATCACCAAGACTGTCAAAGCTGTTCCCTCTGAACAGAGCTGACGCTGTCACTGTTGATCACCAAGACTGTTAAAGCTGTTCCCTCTGAACAGAGCTGACGCTGTCACTGTTGATCACCAAGACTGTCAAAGCTGTTCCCTCTGAACAGAGCTGACGCTGTCACTGTTGATCACCAAGACTGTTAAAGCTGTTCCCTCTGAACAGAGCTGACGCTGTCACTGTTGATCACCAAGACTGTCAAAGCTGTTCCCTCTGAACAGAGCTGACGCTGTCACTGTTGATCACCAAGACTGTTAAAGCTGTTCCCTCTGAACAGAGCTGACGCTGTCACTGTTGGCCACCAAGACTGTCAAAGCTGTTCCCTCTGTACAGAGCTGACGCTGTCACTGTTGATCACCAAGACTGTCAAAGCTGTTCCCTCTGAACAGAGCTGATGCTGTCACTGTTGATCACCAAGACTGTTAAAGCTGTTCCCTCTGAACAGAGCTGACGCTGTCACTGTTGATCACCAAGACTGTTAAAGCTGTTCCCTCTGAACAGAGCTGACGCTGTCACTGTTGATCACCAAGACTGTCAAAGCTGTTCCCTCTGAACAGAGCTGACGCTGTCACTGTTGATCACCAAGACTGTCAAAGCTGTTCCCTCTGAACAGAGCTGACGCTGTCACTGTTGATCACCAAGACTGTCAAAGCTGTTCCCTCTGAACAGAGCTGACGCTGTCACTGTTGATCACCAAGACTGTTAAAGCTGTTCCCTCTGAACAGAGCTGACGCTGTCACTGTTGATCACCAAGACTGTCAAAGCTGTTCCCTCTGAACAGAGCTGACGCTGTCACTGTTGATCACCAAGACTGTCAAAGCTGTTCCCTCTGTACAGAGCTGATGCTGTCACTGTTGATCACCAATACTGTTAAAGCTGTTCCCTCTGAACAGAGCTGACGCTGTCACTGTTGATCACCAAGACTGTCAAAGCTGTTCCCTCTGTACAGAGCTGACGCTGTCACTGTTGATCACCAAGACTGTTAAAGCTGTTCCCTCTGAACAGAGCTGACACTGTCACTGTTGATCACCAAGACTGTTAAAGCTGTTCCCTCTGAACAGAGCTGACGCTGTCACTGTTGATCACCAAGACTGTTAAAGCTGTTCCCTCTGTACAGAGCTGACGCTGTCACTGTTGATCACCAAGACTGTTAAAGCTGTTCCCTCTGAACAGAGCTGACGCTGTCACTGTTGGCCACCAAGACTGTTAAAGCTGTTCCCTCTGAACAGAGCTGACGCTGTCACTGTTGATCACCAAGACTGTTAAAGCTGTTCCCTCTGAACAGAGCTGACGCTGTCACTGTTGATCACCAAGACTGTCAAAGCTGTTCCCTCTGTACAGAGCTGACGCTGTCACTGTTGATCACCAAGACTGTCAAAGCTGTTCCCTCTGAACAGAGCTGACGCTGTCACTGTTGATCACCAAGACTGTCAAAGCTGTTCCCTCTGTACAGAGCTGACGCTGTCACTGTTGATCACCAAGACTGTCAAAGCTGTTCCCTCTGAACAGAGCTGACGCTGTCACTGTTGATCACCAAGACTGTTAAAGCTGTTCCCTCTGAACAGAGCTGACGCTGTCACTGTTGATCACCAAGACTGTTAAAGCTGTTCCCTCTGAACAGAGCTGACGCTGTCACTGTTGATCACCAAGACTGTCAAAGCTGTTCCCTCTGAACAGAGCTGACGCTGTCACTGTTGATCACCAAGACTGTTAAAGCTGTTCCCTCTGAACAGAGCTGACGCTGTCACTGTTGATGACCAAGACTGTCAAAGCTGTTACCTCTGAACAGAGCTGACGCTGTCACTGTTGGCCACCAAGACTGTTAAAGCTGTTCCCTCTGAACAGAGCTGACGCTGTCACTGTCGATCACCAAGACTGTTAAAGCTGTTCCCTCTGAACAGAGCTGACGCTGTCACTGTTGATCACCAAGACTGTCAAAGCTGTTCCCTCTGAACAGAGCTGACGCTGTCACTGTTGATCACCAAGACTGTTAAAGCTGTTCCCTCTGAACAGAGCTGACGCTGTCACTGTTAATCACCAAGACTGTTAAAGCTGTTCCCTCTGAACAGAGCTGACGCTGTCACTGTTGATCACCAAGACTGTCAAAGCTGTTCCCTCTGAACAGAGCTGACGCTGTCACTGTTGATCACCAAGACTGTTAAAGCTGTTCCCTCTGAACAGAGCTGACGCTGTCACTGTTGATCACCAAGACTGTTAAAGCTGTTCCCTCTGAACAGAGCTGACGCTGTCACTGTTAATCACCAAGACTTAAAGCTGTTCCCTCTGAACAGAGCTGACACTGTCACTGTTGATCACCAAGACTGTTAAAGCTGTTCCCTCTGAACAGAGCTGACACTGTCACTGTTGATCACCAAGACTGTTAAAGCTGTTCCCTCTGAACAGAGCTGACGCTGTCACTGTTGGCCACCAAGACTGTTAAAGCTGTTCCCTCTGAACAGAGCTGACGCTGTCACTGTTGATCACCAAGACTGTTAAAGCTGTTCCCTCTGAACAGAGCTGACGCTGTCACTGTTAATCACCAAGACTGTCAAAGCTGTTCCCTCTGAACAGAGCTGACGCTGTCACTGTTGATCACCAAGACTGTTAAAGCTGTTCCCTCTAAACAGAGCTGACGCTGTCACTGTTGGCCACCAAGACTGTCAAAGCTGTTCCCTCTGAACAGAGCTGACGCTGTCACTGTTGATCACCAAGACTGTTAAAGCTGTTCCCTCTGAACAGAGCTGACGCTGTCACTGTTGATCACCAAGACTGTCAAAGCTGTTCCCTCTGAACAGAGCTGACGCTGTCACTGTTGATCACCAAGACTGTCAAAGCTGTTCCCTCTGTACAGAGCTGACGCTGTCACTGTTGATCACCAAGACTGTTAAAGCTGTTCCCTCTGAACAGAGCTGACGCTGTCACTGTTGATCACCAAGACTGTCAAAGCTGTTCCCTCTGAACAGAGCTGACGCTGTCACTGTTGATCACCAAGACTGTTAAAGCTGTTCCCTCTGAACAGAGCTGACGCTGTCACTGTTGATCACCAAGACTGTCAAAGCTGTTCCCTCTGAACAGAGCTGACGCTGTCACTGTTGATCACCAAGACTGTTAAAGCTGTTCCCTCTGAACAGAGCTGACGCTGTCACTGTTGATGACCAAGACTGTCAAAGCTGTTCCCTCTGAACAGAGCTGACGCTGTCACTGTTGGCCACCAAGACTGTTAAAGCTGTTCCCTCTGAACAGAGCTGACGCTGTCACTGTCGATCACCAAGACTGTTAAAGCTGTTCCCTCTGAACAGAGCTGACGCTGTCACTGTTGATCACCAAGACTGTCAAAGCTGTTCCCTCTGAACAGAGCTGACGCTGTCACTGTTGATCACCAAGACTGTTAAAGCTGTTCCCTCTGAACAGAGCTGACGCTGTCACTGTTAATCACCAAGACTGTTAAAGCTGTTCCCTCTGAACAGAGCTGACGCTGTCACTGTTGATCACCAAGACTGTCAAAGCTGTTCCCTCTGAACAGAGCTGACGCTGTCACTGTTGATCACCAAGACTGTTAAAGCTGTTCCCTCTGAACAGAGCTGACGCTGTCACTGTTGATCACCAAGACTGTTAAAGCTGTTCCCTCTGAACAGAGCTGACGCTGTCACTGTTGGCCACCAAGACTGTCAAAGTTGTTCCCTCTGAACAGAGCTGACGCTGTCACTGTTGATCACCAAGACTGTTAAAGCTGTTCCCTCTGAACAGAGCTGACGCTGTCACTGTTAATCACCAAGACTTAAAGCTGTTCCCTCTGAACAGAGCTGACACTGTCACTGTTGATCACCAAGACTGTTAAAGCTGTTCCCTCTGAACAGAGCTGACACTGTCACTGTTGATCACCAAGACTGTTAAAGCTGTTCCCTCTGAACAGAGCTGACGCTGTCACTGTTGGCCACCAAGACTGTTAAAGCTGTTCCCTCTGAACAGAGCTGACGCTGTCACTGTTGATCACCAAGACTGTTAAAGCTGTTCCCTCTGAACAGAGCTGACGCTGTCACTGTTAATCACCAAGACTGTCAAAGCTGTTCCCTCTGAACAGAGCTGACGCTGTCACTGTTGATCACCAAGACTGTTAAAGCTGTTCCCTCTAAACAGAGCTGACGCTGTCACTGTTGGCCACCAAGACTGTCAAAGCTGTTCCCTCTGAACAGAGCTGACGCTGTCACTGTTGATCACCAAGACTGTTAAAGCTGTTCCCTCTGAACAGAGCTGACGCTGTCACTGTTGATCACCAAGACTGTTAAAGCTGTTCCCTCTGAACAGAGCTGACGCTGTCACTGTTGATCACCAAGACTGTCAAAGCTGTTCCCTCTGAACAGAGCTGACGCTGTCACTGTTGATCACCAAGACTGTCAAAGCTGTTCCCTCTGTACAGAGCTGACGCTGTCACTGTTGATCACCAAGACTGTTAAAGCTGTTCCCTCTGAACAGAGCTGACGCTGTCACTGTTGATCACCAAGACTGTCAAAGCTGTTCCCTCTGAACAGAGCTGACGCTGTCACTGTTGATCACCAAGACTGTTAAAGCTGTTCCCTCTGTACAGAGCTGACGCTGTCACTGTTGATCACCAAGACTGTCAAAGCTGTTCCCTCTGAACAGAGCTGACGCTGTCACTGTTGATCACCAAGACTGTTAAAGCTGTTCCCTCTGAACAGAGCTGACGCTGTCACTGTTGATGACCAAGACTGTCAAAGCTGTTCCCTCTGAACAGAGCTGACGCTGTCACTGTTGATCACCAAGACTGTTAAAGCTGTTCCCTCTGAACAGAGCTGACGCTGTCACTGTTAATCACCAAGACTGTTAAAGCTGTTCCCTCTGAACAGAGCTGACGCTGTCACTGTTGATCACCAAGACTGTCAAAGCTGTTCCCTCTGAACAGAGCTGACGCTGTCACTGTTGATCACCAAGACTGTTAAAGCTGTTCCCTCTGAACAGAGCTGACGCTGTCACTGTTGATCACCAAGACTGTTAAAGCTGTTCCCTCTGAACAGAGCTGACGCTGTCACTGTTGGCCACCAAGACTGTCAAAGTTGTTCCCTCTGAACAGAGCTGACGCTGTCACTGTTGATCACCAAGACTGTTAAAGCTGTTCCCTCTGAACAGAGCTGACGCTGTCACTGTTAATCACCAAGACTTAAAGCTGTTCCCTCTGAACAGAGCTGACACTGTCACTGTTGATCACCAAGACTGTTAAAGCTGTTCCCTCTGAACAGAGCTGACACTGTCACTGTTGATCACCAAGACTGTTAAAGCTGTTCCCTCTGAACAGAGCTGACGCTGTCACTGTTGGCCACCAAGACTGTTAAAGCTGTTCCCTCTGAACAGAGCTGACGCTGTCACTGTTGATCACCAAGACTGTTAAAGCTGTTCCCTCTGAACAGAGCTGACGCTGTCACTGTTAATCACCAAGACTGTCAAAGCTGTTCCCTCTGAACAGAGCTGACGCTGTCACTGTTGATCACCAAGACTGTTAAAGCTGTTCCCTCTAAACAGAGCTGACGCTGTCACTGTTGGCCACCAAGACTGTCAAAGCTGTTCCCTCTGAACAGAGCTGACGCTGTCACTGTTGATCACCAAGACTGTTAAAGCTGTTCCCTCTGAACAGAGCTGACGCTGTCACTGTTGATCACCAAGACTGTTAAAGCTGTTCCCTCTGAACAGAGCTGACGCTGTCACTGTTGATCACCAAGACTGTCAAAGCTGTTCCCTCTGAACAGAGCTGACGCTGTCACTGTTGATCACCAAGACTGTCAAAGCTGTTCCCTCTGTACAGAGCTGACGCTGTCACTGTTGATCACCAAGACTGTTAAAGCTGTTCCCTCTGAACAGAGCTGACGCTGTCACTGTTGATCACCAAGACTGTCAAAGCTGTTCCCTCTGAACAGAGCTGACGCTGTCACTGTTGATCACCAAGACTGTTAAAGCTGTTCCCTCTGTACAGAGCTGACGCTGTCACTGTTGATCACCAAGACTGTCAAAGCTGTTCCCTCTGAACAGAGCTGACGCTGTCACTGTTGATCACCAAGACTGTTAAAGCTGTTCCCTCTGAACAGAGCTGACGCTGTCACTGTTGATGACCAAGACTGTCAAAGCTGTTCCCTCTGAACAGAGCTGACGCTGTCACTGTTGATCACCAAGACTGTCAAAGCTGTTCCCTCTGAACAGAGCTGACGCTGTCACTGTTGATCACCAAGACTGTCAAAGCTGTTCCCTCTGAACAGAGCTGACGCTGTCACTGTTGATCACCAAGACTGTTAAAGCTGTTCCCTCTGAACAGAGCTGACGCTGTCACTGTTAATCACCAAGACTGTCAAAGCTGTTCCCTCTGAACTGAAGGTCTGTGTCCCAAATGGCACCCTATTCCCTATACAGTGCACAACCCTATGGGGCCTGGTCTAAAGTAGTGCACTCAATAGGGAAAAGGGTGCCATTTGAAACACAGCACTTCAGTTCAGAGGGTATTATTGATTTCTTGGATAGTGGTCTGGGAGAGCCATGTGTGAAGTGAAGGGGAGCACAGTAGCCCAAGTGGTTCAGCTCCAAGAGCAAGCTGTTTCCAACTGTATATCTCCCTGACGTCATGCAGGTTCCTCATCCAGTCACATACATGAAATAACATCTGGGCTGGATGATTTCTGATTGGTCGTCTTTTTTTCATGCTCTCCCCTGGTACTGTATTTCCCTGAGCTCCTATGGCTGTAAAAACATCCTAGGCTACAAATCATCAGCAAACGGTGTGTAGCCTCAGTACATGATTTCCTGTGCCAACTACCTGTTTGGGCCTGCAGACTAAATGATTGGGCTAATCGTAGAGAAACTAATTAGTGAGTGTACGTGCAAATCTTTACTCCATCTGACTGAATCACATGGGCTAATTCATTTCATTTCACTAAAGCAATCTGTTCCTTTCTGGAGATGGGTCATTAAATCAAGGTACTTGTTCCCAGTCAAATGTCCTAGATTGGCGTTCTATACCTTCCAGTGGTGAGGAGATTGATTACGTTGCACCTCTGGCCTGGGTTCACTAGTATTGTACCGAATGAACATTTATCTCCACTTGCATCCTGGGATAACTCTGTTCTTTAAAGTAGCAGCAGAGCTCACTGTACAGAAACGTACGGGTACATCCCATATAACACCCTATTCCCTTCATAGTGCACTACGTCTGGTTAAAAGCAGTAGACTATATAGGTAATAGGGTGCTATTTGGGACACATCCTGTGACTGACTGTCTGGTGCTGCAATAACATTAGCTCAACACCCACCGCGATAGGTCATCACATTTCATTAGACCTGATAGAGACCATGCAGCGCTTCACAAATAGTAAATGAGGCACATTAATATCTGGTCTTATCTAGTTAAATACGCTCCCATGTTAATGAGCAATCACCAGCCTTAATTAACCAGCAATCGCCCACTTCTTAAATTTAATTAAATGCCACTTGAACCATTTAATTGTGACAGCACTTAAATGGTTTTGTCCTGGATGAAGTAAGGAAGCATCCCTCAGGGAAAAGTGAATTATGTTGTGGTGAGGAGGACGCTGTTCAAAGATCGGCTGCTGTGTATCTAAATGAAATGTCCATTTATTAATGTGGAAATCAATTTTGATAATATGACTTTATTATTAGTATTACAAGTCTAATGGTATGGTGGCTATATAGTTGAATTTGTCTGTTGGAATATCCTCACCTATCTTTCAGTGTTAGCAGCTAACTGTGTTAGATCAAGTCTCCATCTGCTTAGATTTACAACTGAGAAAGAGAGCCAGCAGTTCTGGTAAAATAAGACTGTAGAGGCTATAATGGATATCTGAAAAGAGACGTGCACATGTTCAAATGGATCCTAGGATAACTACAACCAGTTGTCCCTTCTTGACTAAATTCACCTCAATTCATCATGTTGAGAGAGAGCGCATTGAGAGAGGAGAAAGAGAGAGAGAGAGAATAAGAGAGAGAGAGAGAGCGCATTGATAGAGGAGAGAGAGAGAGAGAATAAGAGAGAGACAGAGACAGAGACAGATAGAGAGAATAAGAGAGAGCAAATGAGAGAGAGAAAGAGAGAGAGAGAGAGAGAATAAGAGAGAGGCAGAGACAGAGACAGATAGAGAGAATAAGAGAGAGCAAATGAGAGAGAGAAAGAAAGAGAGAGAGAGAGAGAGAATAAGAGAGAATAAGAGAGAGTTATAGAGTGTGTGCTCTGTCTGGTCGATGCCAGCGGCCCCAGACATTCCCCGCTGCTTGTTAGTGTGCCAGGACCTTAGCACCTCTGTGCTCTGCTCCGCGCTCCCCTCCCGCTCCGCTCCGCGCTCCCCTCCCGCTCCGCTCCGCGCTCCCCTCCCACTCCGTTCCGTGCTCCCCTCCCGCTCCGCTCTGTGCTCCCCTCCCGCTCCGCGCTCCCCTCCCGCGCCCCCCCCCCGCTCCGCTCCGTGCCCCCCCGCTCCGCTCCGTGCTCCACTCCCGCTCCGTGCCCCCCCCCCCCCCCCCCCCCCCCCGCTCCGCTCCGTGCCCCCCCGCTCCGCTCCGTGCTCCCCCCCCCGCTCCGCTCCATGCTCCCCTCCTGCTCCGATCAGGCCGGGCCAGGGGTTACACACAGCCAATTTACACTGACGGACATTCAACTTGTCAGCTCACAGTTGCTGCGAGAGAAATAATGACTTGTCGGCTCATCTGTGTTTTTCCCTCCAGAATGGAGTGATGGAGCTGGACTTGGAAACTAAAGACACAAGGCAGCTCTGAAACATGTGTTTGTGTACCAAATGGCACCCTACTCCATACATAGTGCACTACGTGTGACCAAAGTCTTATGAGCCCTGATCAAAAGTAGTGCTCTGTAAAGGGAATGGGGTGCCATTTGGGACGTGGCGCCCTGTAAGTGTAGCTCACTGTGCCCTCAAACAAAGTGAACCAGAGAAGGGACCACCTGGTGAAAAGTCCCCCTAGTGATGGCTCCACATGCCCACCCATCTCAGCCAGGGCCTAATTAGAATAATTGCAGGGATTGTCTAACAGAGAGGAGCATGGGAAGTCCTGAGGTGGGACAGGAGAGGACATGGTTACACATATGGTTCATCGGCTGCTGGGAGTTTTTTTTCTTCAGATAATGAGTTAGATTTGAAAACAGAAAGTAAATGAAGGCCTTTGGTTGAGTGAGACCAGAGGTGGTTAGTTGTCAAAGGCCTGTTTCAGCACCATAAAACTTTCTTAAGGGGCTTTACAGTGTGAATGTGCTTTTGCTGTGTGAACGTTCATCAACAACATGGGAAAGTAAATTCACTCTAACTTGGAGACATAATTCACAGACCAGATCATATCATCAGATGTTAATTAGACTTTCTGTTGTTGCTGAAATGCTGCAAGATTTGTCATCATACATCTTTATGGCAAAACCATGGAATCAAAATATGACTATTGTACATTTAATGTTTAGGACTAAGGTACTGCGCTGTTGGCATGGTCCCCCATTTAGTTCTATTAGATCCTGTATTACGTGAAGTGAAATGATTTAGACATGGTTTGGTGATCCTGTCTGCTCTGTTATCCTGGTATCCGATGCGTTTTGATAGACTGTTCATTCATTTAGCTAACCCACTTTCCTCCATTAGTATTCATGTAAATGAAAGGAGCCGCTATTTATTCCACATCTGTGATTCTGGAGCCGGTGCTTGTGACTTCCCTAGTCGGCAGCAGTACAGTTCCATAGCTGGAGCTAGCCCTCCTTACAGATGACTGTTCTATGTAAAGAGACCAGCCTACTGACAGTCTGATGCCCAAATAGCACCCCATTCCCTATATAGTGCACTACTTTTGACTGGAGTCCTATGGACCCAGGGTGCTATAGGGATAGGGTGCTATTTGGGACACAACCCCAGTCTGCTGCCCATTGGTTCAATCTGGGTATGGATATCACACACGGCGAGTGTGTGTGTGTGTGTGTGTCCAAGCACATGGATCTATGTTTGGACACAGAGGGCTGTAACCCACTTTCTGTGTTTCTCCTGTCTAAGCAGTTTGTTGTCCTTGTAAAACAGCCTCTTCCTTTCCAACGTTGTGCGGTGCGTCAGTAACCTTCCCGCGCCCCTGTCTCGGTCACACTGCTGAGCACACTGGCGGCACTGTGGCGGATTCCCCCAGGGGGCCTGCGGGCCCTCTGTGTCCTCCCTGTGTGTTCATCACTGCTGTGTTGTGCAAACACACACGTACACACACACCCCCTTCCCCCAGGGAGTGGTGCCACATAGAGCAACAGAGCATACCTGTGGGGAACTCGTTTGTTCACCGGTGGACCATGCAGTGCAGTGGCATCGCCCTCCAAGGCCCAGGCTCCACTAGGGGATTTAAAGTCAACATCAACCCAGGCAGAGCTTCAAAGACGGTGCTTCTGGCTTGGCAAGGCAGGGGTGGCAAGCCTCAGAGACCACCAAGAGTGATGGCTCAGTGATGGCTCAGTGGGTCAGTGCTAGCTTTGGGAGACAACACCGGGAGTGTGTGTATTGGTGGGACTTGGTGAGTTGTGCATCGTTCTGGTGGGTGGCAACAGAAAATAACTCTACCACAATATAGCCTGCTTCACATCAATTTTTTTTCCTGTCAAAAAAGGCATGTGTATATTGTCTAGCAACTCTACTACCAAATGTAAAGTGAAATGTGTCCTTCGCTATCAAATAAACATTTGAATCCAACTTTTTCCCGAACCGCACCATGTTCCTGCTGTGTAGACAGTGGTGTATTTCATGGTAGAAGTGTGTGGTCTAACGGCAGCCTGCTGTCCAACTCAGCAGGAATATGGACAAAAGTTGGATTCTGACGTTTATTTCATAATCTCTTTGAGAAGAGTTTATGCTTGTTTGTTCATTATACAAAACTAAAGTTGTTCCAAATTGCACCCTATTCCCCATACAGTGGAATACTTTTAATTATTGCTGGGCTCTGGTCAAAAGTGGTGCACTATATACGGAATAGGGTGCTATTTGGGACACAGAGATCCTAAGCTAACACACTGACAGTAAAGAAGGCGTAGTCTCAAAATAGAACGCTGGATGAGAGTTACCGTAGTTACAACAACCCTGATGAGGTCACAGCCCAGATGTTAGCCTGCATGCCTGAAGAAACCCTCGGAGCAGACTGACACCAGAGTCTGTGCAAAAACACCTCAGGAGCAGCAACATCCAACATCACTTCTCATCGCAGTAATAATGAATGTCTCCACAAGCTAACAGGAGCTAATTAGAACAGGAGGTATGGTGGCTGTCTGTCCGTACCTTAGAGCTCCACATGACATGACTCGCACAAAAAGAGAAGAAAGCGTATGTTTTGTATGTTGTTTTTCTTCATGAAATACATTAGGTCTATGTATCATATTAAAGGTCTCAGTATATTTCCCCCCAGACCTACAGTAGGCCACTACAGTAGTGTCAGGGTCTAAGTTTTGTTGAGTTCAAATTTTCTGCATAAAGCCACACAGCCAGGTTTCATACATAAAATACACACATACAGATGTAGGATCTTAATGTGATCACCCTGTTGCAGGATAACTTTCCTTGTAGTGTATTTGAGGTTTAAAATGGCTTCTAAAGTTTATAATGTACACTTTGAAATGTCAGTCTTTATTTTCCCTTATGAAAAATGTATCAACCTGTCCAAAATGTCCATTAACTATATTCAACATAATAATTCACATTTCCTGTTGCTGCAGGATTATTTTACTGGCTCAATTTAAGATCCTACATCTGTACACACATTAATGCAAGTGCATTACTCATGTTACAATACCTGTTTACACAGTGTGTACGGCTCATTCAATAATGAATTCACATCTTCATGTTCATCTTCATTTTTCCAGTCCTGTGTCGTCAGGAATGTTTTTTTTTAAAGCCAATTTAATTAGAGCTGTGAATATGGCTCTAACAATAGGAGGAGGAGAGGAGAAGTGGAAGAGGAGGAGAGGCGAGCCCTGTTACAGCGTAGTAGTGACACGCTGGCTCTTTCTGAGATGGGAAGTGTTCATTTATCATTGTCTCCCGGGACAAAGAGAGGAGAACCTGTAACCATGCTAAGGGCTGTACTGTTCTAGCCTCCACATAGCTGGATGGAACGTAGTACAACACTGCAATAATGAGGTACAATGCAACTCCCGGAGGTGCATCCTGAATGGCACCATATTCCCTATGTAATGCACTTCTTTCGACCAGAGCCCTATGGGGTTCTAGGGAATAGGGTGTCATTGGAGACACATTCCTGATGTTTCATTTGCCGACTGGCTCCTCCTCTCTCCTCCTTCATCATTGTGGTTTTCTCTTTAACCACAGTGTGAGGTGTTTACATTACATGTTACATATACATGGTGCCAACAGTTGCAAACTTTGATTTGGCAAATGGGTGTCCGCCGCATCCTACACATGTACAACACACCCATTACCCACATGCCACCCTGCCCACCCCTCCCTCACCCTCTGCCAGCTGCTCACTGTACAGTCACAACAAGGCATTAGAAGGGTTAGACTAGCTTTGTCCCATGTTGGCCATTGATTTTGTGAGTCCATTTACGCCATCTTAATTACAAGAGGGGGGGGGGGGGGGTATACTAATCATGTTAAACCAAAAGCAGTGCCTGTTATGAGCCACCGTCAGACCTCTAGGGCTGCCTGCCAGCTTGTGGATGGGGGACAGATAGATTGAACCGGAAACTTCCACCAAATTAAATCAAAATTCCCAACTAAATGTTTCTCCCCTTTTGGCTGGGATTACTACCCCTCTGCTTCTATGGCAGCCTGCATGGGACATAAAACAGGCCCCCAGACTTCATAGAGATTACAGCTATGTCCCAAATAGCACCATATTCCCTATAAAGTGCACTATTTGGATGTAGTGCACTATAGCAGTAGTGCACCACATAGAGAATTGGGTACTATTTCAGATGCAGACAGTGTCATTCAGACCCTTCCTAGGTCATGTACTGTCATGTTCTGGGCTGGCTGGTCGTCATGTTGTTGTAGTGTTAGGGTGTCATCCATAAACAGAGAGTTTTGAGACAGAGAGGGGAGGAGAGATCGGAGCGTAGGGAGATAGAAAGAAAGACTAGCAGCCATTTGTTGAAATGGGCCTGGCTGTCTATGCTTTTAAAAAACAGTCCTGCCTCTTTGTCAGTTAACACGTATAAGGGTTGTCCATTGTATGAAGGATCAATATCGGCATTAGGGGAGTGAATGGGAGCTTCAGTGCAATTTGGGCTGAGAGCTCTTGAGTGCTGTGCAAGTAGTGGTGAAATGAGAGGATGAAGACGGCAGAGGGCGAGGAGAGGGAGGATAGGAATAAAATGGGTGTTAGGAAGCAATGCAGCAAGGTTACATTTGCATGACATTTTCAGAGTGCTGCGCTGACACAAAGTTAGGGTGTTCGTGATATTATATTATCTGTTTTCATATCTGGGTCCATTAAGTAATGTACACGTTTTAGGATGTTCCTTGTTACACGTTAGTTTCCTTTTGTGGATAATTATTTTTCTTGCGTTTCTCAAGAGACTTGTATGTTAAACATGTTCATTCAGGTTCTAGTACTAATAGGTACATTAAGCCGGTATCTATGGTGTTGTGGCCACATAAGTCTTTATTGATGATAAACACTGGCCCTCATTATACAGGTAGTGCATATTCATGAGATGAGCAGTGTCGCCAGCTGGGGACAAAAGGGGAAGTCAAACACAAGATTGATATGAGCAGAAAATATCTACAAAAGCAAATTCCTTAGCCAGACTTTTCTCTTTCTCACACTACTTAAAGTGGAAATGACAGCATTTCAACTACTTTGCAGATATGAAACAGACAATCATAATCAATCAAAGTCCCAGTTTGTGCTACAAAACCAACTTTCTAAGAGGCTTTAAAAATAGCTTCTATTTTTACAAAGAATTACATGATGTAGAGTAAGGCATTGTTGTCAGAATAGATGGATCCAGTTCAATTCATGGTTTATAGAATTCACCAATACATTCCTTGGTAGTCCAACAAATATTGCTATCATGTTGTGAATCACAGCTGGCCTGGTACATTGTTTGCTTCCTCCAGCCATTCAGGATGCAATGTTTCTGTTTCAATGACAAAAACGGACGACTGTAACTAAGGCTGGGATTGTCAATACAATTAAACTAGCAACGGCAATGATCACAAATCAGTCATAACGTGGCTAATAGGCTAGCTTATATATATTTATGTACCTATTTATTTAACAAGCTAAAAACACGGAGCCTAACCTTAGCTAGCTTCTGGGAGGATATTATGTCATTGGACGAGTGGGTGAGTGGCAAAAATTTTCCCCCATATAGTTTTTTCTGGGGCCACAGCTAGAGATGCAGGTGTAATTTGGTTAGCTAGCAAGAAATGTGAATTACAGTCGTGGCCAAAAGTTTTGAGAATGACACAAATATACATTTCCACAAAGTTTGCTGCTCAGTGTCTTTATATATTTGTGTCAGATGCTACTATGGAATGCTGAAGTATAATTACAAGCATTTCATAAGTGTTAAAGGATTTTGTTGACAATTACATGAAGTTGATGCAAAGAGTCAACATTTTCAGTGTTGACCCTTCTTCTGCAATCCGCCCTGGCATGCTGTCAATTAACTTCTTGGCCACATCCTGACTGATGGCAGCCCATTCTTGCATAATCAATGCTTGGAGTTTGTAAGAATTTGTGGGTTTTTGTTTGTCCACCCGCCTCTTGAGGATTGACCACAAGTTCTCAATGGGATTAAGGTCTGGGGAGTTTCCTGGCCATGGAACCAAAATATCGATGTTTTGTTCCCCGAGCCACTTAGTTATCACTTTTGCCTTATGGCAAGGTGCTCCATCATGCTGGAAAAGGCATTGTCTGTCACCAAACTGTTCCTGGATGGTTGGGAGAAGTTGCTCTCGGAGGATGTGTTGGTACCATTCTTTATTAATGGCTGTGTTCTTGGGAAAAATAGTGAGTGAGCCCACTCCCTTGGCTGACAAGCAACCCCACACATGAATGGTCTCAGGATGCTTTACTGTTGGCATGACACAGGACTGATGGTAGCGCTCACCTTGTCTTCTCCGGACAAGCATTTTTCCGGATGCCCCAAACAATCGGAAAGGGGATTCATCAGAGAAAATTACTTTACCCCAGTCCTCAGCAGTCCAATCCCTGTACCTTTTTGCAGAATATCAGTCTGTCCCTGATGTTTTTCCTGGAGAGAAGTGGCTTCTTTTCTGCCCTTCTTGACACCAGGCCATCCTCCAAAAGTCTTTGCCTCACTGTGTGTGCAGATGCACTCACACCTGCCTGCTGCCATTCCTGAGCAAGCTCTGTACTGGTGGTGCCCCGATCCCGCAGCTGAATCAACTTTAGGAGACGGTCCTGGCTCTTGCTGGACTTTCTTGGGCGCCCTGAAGCCTTCTTCACAACAATTGAACCGCTCTCTTGATGATCCGATAAATGTTTGATTTAGGTGCAATCTTACTGACAGCAATATCCTTGCCTGTGAAGGCCTTTTTGTGCAAAGCAATGATGACGGCACGTGTTTCCTTGCAGTTAACCATGATTGACAGAGGAAAAACAATGATTCCAAGCACCACCCTCCCTTCACACCTGTGTGAACGAGAGAATCACTGACATGAGGTCAGCTGGTCCTTTTGTGGCAGGGCTGAAATGCAGTGGAAATGTTTTTGGGGGATTCAGTTCATTTGCATGGCAAAGAGGAACTTTGCAATTAATTGCAATTCATCTGATCACTCTTCATAACATTCTGGAGTATATGCAAATTGCCATCATACAAACTGAGGCAGCAGACTTTGTGAAAATTAATATTTGTGTAATTCTCAAAACTTTTGGCCACAACTATACTTTGCTAGCTAGCTATGCTGAACTTGAGCGGCTGTTATATATATCTTAGTTGCCAATCAAATGTATTTGGCATCGATCAAATGGGCAGGCAGCCAGGCAAGTTCCCATTCAGTTGTCAAATCGTGGGTTGGCAGACAAGCTGCAGAAGGATGAACAGGCTACTATTCCCCATCATTAATCAGTGCAGTTTTGATTGGCCAAATACAAGCTGAAAATGTTAAACAAGGTTTATTTACTGATTCCTCATTAGATTTTAGCACATCTCGCTCTGGCTAACATTAGTTGTTGATCTTTGTTGTTGTTGATGTGCATAAACAACTGAGGGAGAGAGAGCCTGCCTTTTCATGGTTGTTTGATCAATAGGACTGTAAAGTTCCCTAATGTAAGAGGTATTTACATATTTGCAGAAATCCATTCAAGTGGATTTTGGCTTTTTAATGTTCTTAAGTCGCGCTGTTGCTACTGCCTGTAAACACACAGTCCAGTTCAAAGTGAATGATGACAGGCCCATGCTGTTGCTACTGCCTGTAAACACACAGTCCAGTTCAAAGTGAATGATGACAGGCCCGTGCTGTTGCTACTGCCTGTAAACACACAGTCCAGTTCAAAGTGAATGATGACAGGCCCGTGCTGTTGCTACTGCCTGTAAACACACAGTCCAGTTCAAAGTGAATGATGACAGGCCCGTGCTGTTGCTACTGCCTGTAAACACACAGTCCAGTTCAAAGTGAATGATGACAGGCCCATGTGGGAAATGGCTTATTTTCACATAGGCTTACTGTAGCTCTGTCTGGCTATGGCGCACCGGTCTGTGTAGCATCCGTTCCTGGACAAGACAGATGTTTTTATGAGGTTTTATTTACTGCAGTGTCTATTAATGGTTCAAACCCACAGCCGCTTTGCCACTCTATACTGCTACAGAAGTTTCGCAAGCCTTAGTCCAAGCCATTCTCAAATATTCTATGACTGCTCGCTTCTCAGAAAATGTTCTTCCTGGGAGTGTACACGAACAGATTTGAATAAGATTTCATGTTGCTAAAACGCTGTCAGTTCCACTTTTAATGCTGCCACATAACCAATCAATGGAGAAGATTATCAAAACAATCACCAGATGCAACAGACAAATTACAATTTTGTGAGGAAAAATATATAGTTTCCTTTCCAATATGATCGAGGGATTGTCTGAACTTTTTCTGTCCCATGGGGGAAGCCTGCACCCAAAGCTCCCCAAAGCCCTCACCAGTGGCAGGGACAAGATCAGTAGGACCACCTGGGTCCAGTAGCAGGAGGTGGTCTATATCAGGAGAACCAGACACGTCACCCTCTGTCTGAAACGGCCTCTATCCCTTCATAGTCGGCTCTGACTTAGAATATGTGGACAACTACAAATACTTAGGTGTCTGGTTAGACTGTAAACTCTCCTTCCAGACCCATATCAAACATCTCCAATCCAAAGTTAAATCTAGAATTGGCTTCCTATTTCGCAACAAAGCATCCTTCACTCATGCTGCCAAACATACCCTTGTAAAACTGACCATCCTACCAATCCTCGACTTTGGCGATGTCATTTACAAAATAGCCTCCAATACCCTACTCAACAAATTGGATGCAGTCTATCACAGTGCAATCCGTTTTGTCACCAAAGCCCCATATACTACCCACCATTGCGACCTGTACGCTCTCGTTGGCTGGCCCTCGCTTCATACTCGTCGCCAAACCCACTGGCTCCATGTCATCTATAAGACCCTGCTAGGTAAAGTCCCCCCTTATCTCAGCTCGCTGGTCACCATTGCATCTCCCACCTGTAGCACACGCTCCAGCAGGTATATCTCTCTAGTCACCCCCAAAACCAATTCTTTCTTTGGCCGCCTCTCCTTCCAGTTCTCTGCTGCCAATGACTGGAACGAACTACAAAAATCTCTGAAATTGGAAACACTTATCTCCCTCACTAGCTTTAAGCACCAACTGTCAGAGCAGCTCACAGATTACTGCACCTGTACATAGCCCACCTATAATTTAGCCCAAACAACTACCTCTTTCCCTACTGTATTTTATTTATTTTTTTATTTTGCTCCTTTGCACCCCATTATTTTTATTTCTACTTTGCACATTCTCCCATTGCAAATCTACCATTCCAGTGTTTTACTTGCTATATTGTATTTACTTTGCCACCATGGCTTTTTTGCCTCACATCGTATATAGACTTGTTTATACTTTATTATTGACTGTATGTTTGTTTTACTCCATGTGTAACTCTGTGTCGTTGTATGTGTCGAACTGCTTTGCTTTATCTTGGCCAGGTCGCAATTGTAAATGAGAACTTGTTCTCAACTTGCCTACCTGGTTAAATAAAGGTGAAATAAAATAAATAAAAAATAAAAATAGTGCATTCCTTCTGACCAGAGCCCTATGAGCTTTCCTATGTGGTCGGTTGGCATCAAAGACATGTTTCAAAAAGGGGAAGATGGCTGTATGTGCCTGGCTATCATAGCTTCATTAAAATCTATGATCTCGATCAATACACATCTCAACACATCACACAGTTTAGATTTGGTTTGAGTCATTTCAATGTCGTTTTTTTCCCCAGAAGATAAAAAGAAATATAATTGAATTTATTAGGGATCCCAATTAGCCTCTTCCTGAGATCCTAACACCGAAACCAAACCGGCTGCACACGTGCGCTATCATGCTTAAATGTATTCTGCCCCCCCACACCAAACGCGATTACGACATGCAAATCAAATCAAATGTATTTGTCATCTCTGTCATTTCTACAATACTCCAACCCAATTTCTGTCAGGCGGAGGGTGGGGCGAATCCAGACACGTCTCTGTATATGTGGTTTGCCTGCCTGTGGAAGATTATTCAGTCTCTTCCTGGACATGGTGGGAAGGGGGGGGGGGGGGGTCATCTGATCCATCGCTCATTCTTCCCTTTCACCACTCATTACCTTTCTCTTTCATCTTGGCAGTTTGTCCAGAATGCAGGAGATTGAAAAAGGAAAGGAAGAGCAATCTCCACCAGCCAGAGAGAACAGGGCTGGAGGTGCTGCTGCTGCTGTGGCCTGCACATGGTCCTCATACAACAAACCATGCCCCAGCCGCGTTCTGGGATGATATCCATCCACCAGGTTGATATGATGACCTGGAGTACAATAAGACGGAGCCTTGTGCTGTCGAGCCAAGGTCGAGTGGAGAGACTAGAGAGACATGGAGAACAAAGGCTTTGTCCAAGGATGCTTAACACCAGAGTGCGTTAAGGTGTGTGTGTTTGTACCTGTGTGTGTGGACGGTATAGCAAAGCTTGTGTTTCTGTGTTTAAGGGGCTGAATCAGAGTTTCATTAGTGTTTACTCAACAGGCATGAGGCTCTATCAAGAGGCACACAGTCAGATCAGTCCATGGGATTGGTCTTGAGCTTTATTAACTTACTGCCTGCTGGGTTAAAGGCACCACATGTAACCTTGCTGCCTGCTGGGTTAATAAAGACACCACATGTAACCTTGATGGGTTAGACACCACATGTAACCTTGATGGGTTAAAGACACCACATGTAACCTTGATGGGTTAAAGACACCACATGTAACCTTGATGGGTTAAAGACACCACATGTAACCTTGATGGGTTAGACACCACATGTAACCTTGATGGGTTAAAGACACCACATGTAACCTTGATGGGTTAAAGACACCACATGTAACCTTGCTGCCTGCTGGGTTAATAAAGACACCACATGTAATCTTGATGGGTTAAAGACACCACATGTAACCTTGATGGGTTAAAGACACCACATGTAACCTTGATGGGTTAAAGACACCACATGTAACCTTGATGGGTTAAAGACACCACATGTAACCTTGATGGGTTAAAGACACCACATGTAGCTTGCTGGGTTAAAGACACCACATGTAACTTGCTGCTTGCTGGGTTAAAGACACCACATGTAACCTTGATGTGTTAAAGACACCACATGTAACTTGCTGCTTGCTGGGTTAAAGACACCACATGTAACCTTGATGGGTTAAAGACACCACATGTAACCTTGATGGGTTAAAGACACCACATGTAACCTTGATGGGTTAAAGACACCACATGTAACCTTGATGGGTTAAAGACACCACAGGTAACCTTGATGGGTTAAAGACACCACATGTAGCTTGCTGGGTTAAAGACACCACATGTAACTTGCTGCTTGCTGGGTTAAAGACACCACATGTAACCTTGATGTGTTAAAGACTCCACATGTAACTTTCTGCTTGCTGGGTTAAAGGCACCACTGACAATTGCTTAATATGTATTGTTAATACGGGTGTGACATTAATCATGCTATCTCGTCCTCATCTGCCCCAGCCCAAGCTTTGTGTGATCAACAGTAAAGCAGGGCGTTGCTGAGCCAGTTCCGTCTCCCATTGCTGCTGCTGCGTGTTGGGTAGGTAGGTGCATTAATATGGGCAACACCTCCCTGTTCCATTGAGCAGCACCACTATCACATTAGTGTGAGCAGAATTCTGATAACTAGCTGGAGCTTCAGTGATCAGCCTCCTGCTAATCTTTAGCAAGGTGACTTCCTGGATATTTCCCTCTACTAATGTTTTGTGAGATGATTCATCTTACCGTGTGATTCTGATACATTGGTAGCAATTACGTTTAAATAATGGGTGTGGTATTTTCAATGAAATAATACATGTTTTAATGTTGTGGATTATGAATGAAATGCAAAATGGGAGCCACGCAAAGGCAATTATAAAAGCAGATTATGCAAAAGCTGTGCTCGTAACACAGAGCGTGCAAAATGTCTAATATTGTGGCTCTTCATGGATTAAGTTACTTTAACCAAATCCAATATCTCTGGCACTGCTCAGGGATAACATGAATACTGTGTGTAGTAGAATGCATTAGTAGGTGTATTGAAGGTTACAGTCATTTTGTCGAAGCATTGAGGAAGGTAATATGTGGGCCAAATGAGGATATGCTTTGACAATAGCGTGTAAATCTGAGAGAAACGCCACCTGTCAGCTGTACTAGTACACCCCTGTGGTTAGGTACAGACTGCTACAGTCCATGCATCTTAACAACTGGAGACACCCTGCTTGGATTCCTAATAGGCAGCTAGGTGAAAAGGATAAACAGTCTAGGAAATATTAAGAGAAAACCATAAAGACAAACAGGGCAGCAGTACTTCCTGACCAACTACAGCATATAAATGGACAGTGGTGGAAAAAGAACCCAATTGTGATACTTGAGTAAAGGTATAGGTACCTTAATAGAAAGTCACCCAGTAAAATACCACTTGAGTAAAAGTATAAAAGTATTTGTTTCTAAATATACTTAAGTATCAAAAGTAAATTATAAATCATTTCAAATTCCTTATATTAATCAAAGCTGACGGCACCATTTTCTAGTTTTTAAAATTTAAGTATAGCCAGGGGCACACTCCAACACTCAGACATAATGTAAGGATAGCCAGGGGCTCAATCCAACACTCAGACATAATTTATAAAATATGCTTTTGTGTTTAGTGAGTCCGTCAGATCAGAGGCAGTAGGGATGACCAGGGATGTTCTCTTGATAAGTGTATGAATTAGACAATTTTCCTGTCCTGCTAGGCATTCAAAATGTAACGAGTACTTTTGGGTGTCAGGCTAAATATATGGAGTAAAAAGTACATTATTTTCTTTAGGAATGTAGTGAAGTAAAAGTAAAAGTTGGCCAAAATATAAATAGTAAAGTACAGATACCCCCAAAAAACAACTTAAGTAGTGCTTTAAAGTATTTTTACTTAAGAGAGTGAGAGAAAGAAATAGAGGGAGGAGGGAGGGAGTCGGGTTGAAAAACAGGACAGTGTTGATTCCATGCAGAAAAATCAACAAAAACGTCTTAAGGCTCTCGTCTCAACTGAACATAATGAGGTGGAGCGCTCTGAGTGGCTTAGGGTATATCCCAAATGGCACCACATTCCCTATTTAGTGCACTTCTTTTTTACCATGGTCCATAGGGTTTTGGTCAAAAGTAGTACACTATACATAGGGAATAGGGTGCCATTTGGGACTCAATCTTATAGTCACATTCACAGCTCCAAATCCGACACTGAGGGGGAAAACACAGGGCCTCAGAGAAAAAGAACAGAGTCGAAACAACAACAAAAAAAAAAATGAACACAAGAACCAATTGAGCCTGGAAGCAGGTGGATATTCCTTTCAGGCAGCAGCACCGTGAAGCGAGAGACGAAACCCTCTCCTCCTCCACTTATCTTCCAATCAGCAGCCTTTTGAATGTCATTTCTCTCTCTCCCTCGTTTCTCTCCCTTTTTTTGCCACCCTCCATCCTCCTACCCTATCTGCTCATCTCCCCTGGCACCTGCCTCTGTGTCGGCAGAACAGTGGCGTAATGAACTCACTAGCAGCCAATGAGGAAGTTAAGCATAATTATGTTTGTGTTCAGTGAAACCGTTAAAGGCCATTCACTTGTCTCATCTTCCAAGGAACAGAGAAGGGATGCAGCCCTGCTCCAAGCCATGTTGCAGCCAAAGAGAAGTCATTCAGCCATGTTGCAGCCAAAGAGAAGTCATACAGACATGTTGCAGCCAAAGAGAAGTCATACAGACATGTTGCAGCCAAAGAGAAGTCATTCAGCCATGTTGCAGCCAAAGAGAAGTCATGCAGCCATGTTGCAGCCAAAGAGAAGTCATGCAGCCATGTTGCAGCCAAAGAGAAGTCATGCAGCCATGTTGCAGCCAAAGAGAAGTCATACAGACATGTTGCAGCCAAAGAGAAGTCATACAGACATGTTGCAGCCAAAGAGAAGTCATACAGACATGTTGCAGCCAAAGAGAAGTCATACAGACATGTTGCAGCCAAAGAGAAGTCATTCAGACATGTTGCAGCCAAAGAGAAGTCATGCAGCCATGTTGCAGCCAAAGAGAAGTCATTCAGACATGTTGCAGCCAAAGAGTGCGCAGATATGTCCCAGTATGCTCGCTGTTCGTCCAATCTGCCACATATATTACTACAAAGCAACATTGGACCACTACAGTCCACCTCTGTACTGCAGGGACGGGGCTGCGAGGGTAAGCTGTCACCACGGAAATCTCAGGAGAAGAGAGGGATTGTGAGTGCAGAGTCCACAGTGTCCACCGCATGACAGGCCAATGGCCGGGGAGACCAGCTCTGACAGGGTGGACCTATGATGGATTTTACTCTTAATGTGCATCGGCAAAAATATATGTTTTACTTTCACTCTGTGTCAACGATGAAAAGCACTCTTATTTTTGGTGGTGGCATTTTTTCTCTCTCTCTCCCTCTCCCTCTCTCTCTTTCTCCCTCTCTGTCTCTCTCTCTCTCTCGCTCTCTCTCCTGCTGCCTTCTGTTCCCTCCTGTCCCTTTCTCTCCCTCCTGCCCCCTTCCGGGCCCTCCTGCCCACTTTTCCCCCTTCCGCCCTCTCCTGCCCCCTCCTGTATCCCCCTGCCCCCTTCTGTCCCCTCCTTTCCACTCCTGTCCCCTGCTGCCCCATTCCGGGCCCTCCTGCTCCCTCCTGTCCCCTTCTCCCACCTCCTGCCCCCTTTTGCCCCCTCCTGTACCCCCTGCCCCTTTTCCCCCCTTTCTGCCTCCTCCTTTCCACTCCTGTCCCCTTCTGCCCCCTTCTCCCCCATCTGCCTCCTCCTGCCCCCTTCTGCCTCTTCCTGCCCCCTTCTGCCCCCTTCTCCCCCTCCTGCACCCTCCTGCCCCCTTCTCCCCCTCCTGTTCCCTTCTGCCTCCTCCTGCCCCCTTCATGCCCCCTCCTGCCCCCTTCTCCCCCCTTCTGCCCCCTTCTACCACAAGTCATTTCAAAGGGAACTCTCCCCTGCCTCCCTCATAATAACACAAATCTCTAGTCTATAGTTAATGGCCAGACATAGTATACATTCTAAATGGCACCCTATTCACTATACAGTGCACTACTTTTAACCAGGGCTCTGGTCAAAAGGAGTGCACTTTCAAGGCAATAGGGTATAATTTGGGAGGCAGACACAGACAGCCAGAGTACAAAGATGCAGCTCCAACATCACAGCGGCCTCTCTTTACAGATCAATGGGGAATTCTCCAGCAGACTGCCACTGGCACATATGTTAATCAATGCTGTTAATGTTGCCATGAATTAAAAGTGTAGATGTCACAGGAGGGTTTAACACAGCTGAGCCAGTGGAGGTAGGGGGGAAAGGGGGTAGGGGCATGGCCTGCTTTACTGGCCTCACCCTGGGTAGTCGGGAGGGGGGAAGGGGGGGTTCAGATGTTTCAACTCCAGGCTAATTGCTCCAAATTGGAAGAAAAGGGATTGTCCATCACATGGGATCCCAGCTGAGACCTATCAGCCCTCTGATGCCGTCTCTTAGACCGACCCCTATCAGCCCTCTGATGGTGTCTCTTAGACCTACCCCTATCAGCCCTCTGATGGTGTCTCTTAGACCTATCCCTATCAGCCCTCTGATGGTGTCTCTTAGACCTACCCCTATCAGCCCTCTGATTACACCTCTTAGACCGACCCCTATCAACCCTCTGATTACATCTCTTAGACCTAGCCCTATCAGCCCTCTGATTACATCTCTTAGACCGACCCCTATCAGCCCTCTGATTACATCTCTTAGACCTACCCCTATCAGCCCTCTGATGCCGTCTCTTAGACCTACCCCTATCAGCCCTCTGATTACATCTCTTAGACCGACCCCTATCAGCCCTCTGATTACATCTCTTAGACCGACCCCTATCAGCCCTCTGATGGCATCTCTTAGACCTACCCCTATCAGCTCTCTGATGGTGTCTCTTAGACCTACCCCTATCAGCCCTCTGATTACATCTCTTAGACCGACCCCTATCAGCCCTCTGATTACATCTCTTAGACCGACCCCTATCAGCCCTCTGATTACATCTCTTAGACCTACCCCTATCAGCTGGGCCTATTTCTGCTCTGCATGCATGCATTATTTGGTGTTCTACGTTGTACACAAAGGATATTTTTTGCAGAATTCTGCATGCAGAGTCTCAATTTGGTCCCATTTTGTGAGTTATTGGTTGGTGAGAGGACCCCTGACCTCACAACCGTAAAGGGCAATGGGTTCTATAACTGATTCAAGTATTTTCAGCCAGATCCTAATTGGTACAGTATGTGCTGCAGACTGTTCTAGTGCCCTCACCAATTCGTTGATATATATGTTGAAGTGGTTGGGGCTTAAACTGCATCCCTGTCTCACCCCAAGGCCCTGTGTCTACCTCTCTCTCTCCCTATGTCTCTCTACCTCTACCTCTATCTCTACCTCTCTCTCTCTACCTCTCTCTCTCTCTCTCTCCCTCTCGCTCTCCCTACCTCTCTCTCTCTCTCTGAGAGGAGATCATGGTGTTAAGACAATGGTGAGCTCCACTGTTACAGTATGATCACTACCTCTTTCTCTCTCTACCTCTCTCTCTCTCTCTACCTTTCTCTCTCACACCCCCCCTCTCTCTCTCTCTCTCTTTCTCTCTCTGCCTCTCACTCTCTGCCTCTCTACCTCTCTCTCTGCCCCTCTCTCTCTCTCTCTCTCTCTCTCTCTCTCTGTGTCTCTTTCTATCTACAAATCTCACTGCAGAGTTCACAGAGCAGATCATTGTGTTAAGACACTGGTGAGCTCCACTGTTACAGTATGATCACTGCAGCTCAGTAGATTTAAATCTGTCATCAGCCGCAAACACACATCCCCTACACACAAACACACATCCCCTACACACAAACACACACGTACACACAGGCACAAACAAACCCATACACACACACACACACACACACACACACACACACACACACACACACACACACACACACACACACACACACACACACACACACAAAACGTCACAGGAATGCATACATACACACACACCAGGATCTCCTGGTGCTATGTGGTCATTCAGCTGCAGTAAGGATTACCTGTGTGTGTGTGTGTGTGTGTGTGTGTGTGTGTGTGTGTGTGTGTGTGTGTGTGTGTGTGTGTGTGTGTGTGTGTGTGTGAGCTTCCCTCTGGAGAGCCTGCAGCCCAGCTGGCAGCATAAACCAGGCTCTCTGTTCGTTCCATACAGACAGTAAACCAGGATATCTGTTGGTTCCATACAGACAGTAAACCAGGCTCTCTGTTCGTTCCATACAGGCAGTAAACCAGGATATCTGTTGGTTCCATACAGACAGTAAACCAGGATATCTGTTCATTCCATACAGACAGTAAACCAGAATATCTGTTTGTTCCATACAGACAGTAAACCAGGATATCTGTTTGTTCCATACAGACAGTAAACCAGGATATCTGTTTGTTCCATACAGACAGTAAACCAGGATATCTGTTTGTTCCATACAGACAGTAAACCAGGATATCTGTTCATTCCATACAGACAGTAAACCAGGATATCTGTTTGTTCCATACAGACAGTAAACCAGGATATCTGTTTGTTCCATACAGACAGTAAACCAGGATATCTGTTCATTCCATACAGACAGTAAACCAGGATATCTGTTGGTTCCATACAGACAGTAAACCAGGATATCTGTTGTTTCCATACAGACAGTAAACCAGGATATCTGTTGGTTCCATACAGACAGTAAACCAGGATATCTGTTTGTTCCATACAGACAGTAAACTAGGATATCTGTTCATTCCATAAAGACAGTAAACCAGGATATCTGTTTGTTCCATACAGACAGTAAACCAGGATATCTGTTTGTTCCATACAGACAGTAAACCAGGATATCTGTTCATTCCATACAGACAGTAAACCAGGATATCTGTTGGTTCCATACAGACAGTAAACCAGGATATCTGTTTGTTCCATACAGACAGTAAACTAGGATATCTGTTCATTCCATACAGACAGTAAACCAGGATATCTGTTTGTTCCATACAGACAGTAAACCAGGATATCTGTTGGTTCCATACAGACAGTAAACCAGGATATCTGTTGTTTCCATACAGACAGTAAACCAGGATATCTGTTGTTTCAATACAGACAGTAAACCAGGATATCTGTTGTTTCCATACAGACAGTAAACCAGGATATCTGTTGTTTCCATATAGACAGTAAACCAGGATATCTGTTCGTTCCATACAGACAGTAAACCAGGATATCTGTTCATTCCATACAGACAGTAAAACAGGATATCTGTTGGTTCCATACAGACAGTAAACCAGGATATCTGTTGTTTCCATACAGACAGTAAACCAGGATATCTGTTGGTTACATACAGACAGTAAACCAGGATATCTGTTCATTCCATACAGACAGTAAACCAGGATATCTGTTGGTTCCATACAGACAGTAAACCAGGTTCTCTGTTCGTTCCATACAGACAGTAAACCAGGATATCTGTTCGTTCCATACAGACAGTAAACCAGGCTCTCTGTTGGTTCCATACAGACAGGAAGGCCATGTTCGGGTAGTGCAGCTCTGCTAACTGATTTCACACAGAGAGAGCAGACTCCACTACCTGGAAAAGGATCATACGTGCCCTCAGCTGGAGTTGTGGCTGTTGATCTGAAAATAAAAGGAAGTATTATCCATGTGTCCTTCAGCACGGTGGGGAACTGAACTAAGAAGGGTTGTATAACAACAAGTTCAACAATGACTTCACAACTGTGGTGATAAATGTATTAGTTCAACATTTTCTTCCCTACAAAGTAAACAAGGCGTTTTTTGACTACAGAATTACAGTGTTCTGTACAGACAATCATTACAGTGAGATATACCCAAAGCAAGCTTTGTGTACAGAACAACAACCACAACAACCTACGCTGTTTATGTAAAATGACAGTGAATGTGTAGTGCCTCGGCACAGAGTAGTATTGTGATAAATCACGAGGACAAAATAATCAATCTTTTGATGTTACAAAACTCTATTTTCATACTGTGCCACACTGTAGAGAAACACATAGAACACATCCAAAACGGGACCCTATTCCCTATCTAGTGCACTACTTTTGACCAGTTCCTTACGGACCCTGGTTAAAATAATGTACTATATAGGGAATAGGGTGTATTTTGGGATGCAGGCATAGTTTTTTGAGAAACAACTTGATCAGGTCTTATATTACACACTCATGCTGCAAGACCCTCTAGTTCCTGTAGACTAGGTTTCTGTTCACCAAAGGTCAAGCTGCAAGCCGCTCCAGTTCCAGTAGACTAGGTTTCTGATCACCAAAGGTCAAGCTGCAAGCCGCTCCAGTTCCTGTAGACTAGGTATCTGTTCACCAAAGGTCAAGCTGCAAGCCGCTCCAGTTCCAGTAGACTAGGTTTCTGATCACCAAAGGTCAAGCTGCAAGCCGCTCCAGTTCCTGTAGACTAGGTTTCTGATCACCAAAGGTCAAGCTGCAAGCTGCTCCAGTTCAAATCAAATCAAATGTATTTATATAGCCCTTCGTACATCAGCTGATATCTCAAAGTGCTGTACAGAAACCCAGCCTAAAACCCCAAACAGCAAGCAATGCAGGTGTAGAAGCACGGTGGCTAGGAAAAACTCCCTAGAAAGGCCAAAACCCAGGAAGAAACCTAGAGAGGAACCAGGCTATGTGGGGTGGCCAGTCCTCTTCTGGCTGTGCTGGGTGGAGATTATAACAGAACATGGCCAAGATGTTCAAATGTCCATAAATGACCAGCATGGTCAAATAATAATAAGGCAGAACAGTTGAAACTGGAGCAGCAGCACGGCCAGGTGGACTGGGAACAGCAAGGAGTCATCGTGTCAGGTAGTCCTGAGGCATGGTCCTAGGGCTCAGGTCCTCCGAGAGAGAGAAAGAAAGAGAGAAAGAGAGAATTAGAGAGAGCACACTTAAATTCACACAGGACACCGGATAGGACAGGAGAAGTACTCCAGATATAACAAACTGACCCTAGCCCCCCGACACATAAACTACTGCAGCATAAATACTGGAGGCTGAGACAGGAGGGGTCAGGAGACACTGTGGCCCCATCCGAGGACACCGCCGGACAGGGCCAAACAGGAAGGATATAACACCACCCACTTTGCCAAAGCACAGCCCCCACACCACTAGTTCCTAGTGGTAGACTAGTTCCTGTAGACTAGGTTTCTGATCACCAAAGGTCAAGCTGCAAGCCCTTCCAGTAGGTTTCTTCTCATCAAAGGTCAGAAGTCCAGAAACATAAAGGAGGGAACTTGTGTTTCTGGTGACAGAGGGGCTTTTCTTTATAAATGTGAGATTGTTCATTAGCCACAGCAGATAAATTGAGACAGTCTATCTGGAGTAATTAATCAAACTCTGTCAAAGCACTGCAGCCATTTACATATTGCTGGCAGGCTGCATACTGTATGTCTAATGGAACGTGTGTGTGTGTGTGTGTGTGTGTGTGTGTGTGTGTGTGTGTGTGTGTGTGTGTGTGTGTGTGTGTGTGTGTGTGTGTGTGTGTGTGTGTGTGTGTGTGTGTGTGTGTGTGTGTGTGTGTGTGTGTGTGTGTATGTGTGTGTGTGTGTGTGTCAGGCACACTGAGTCACCTGCACCATCTGGAGAAGAAGGCGTTGGGTCTGAGCATGTTGGAGCTCCAAGGGGGGCCTTCACAACACCCCGCCTCCTCAGCCCTCCGCAAGCAGCCCAGCCCTCATTACCCACACATGGATGTGTGTGGTCATTTGTCATGTTAATCACTGTTTTCATCTTGCACCTGATTTCCTTCTAGAATTCCATCAACTGGTATGGAGCCTGACTGTATGTGTCCAATACTCTGTTTTGTTTCCATGTTACCTTGATCTGACAATAGACTCTCTACTCTGTAGCATGTTACCTTGATCTGACAATAGACTCTCTACTCTGTACCATGTTACCTTGATCTGACAATAGACTCTCTACTCTGTACCATGTTACCTTGATCTGACAATAGACTCTATACTCTGTACCATGTTACCTTGATCTGACAATAGACTCTCTACTCTGTACCATGTTACCTTGATCTGACAATAGACTCTATACTCTGTACCATGTTACCTTGATCTGACAATAGACTCTATACTCTGTACCATGTTACCTTGATCTGACAATAGACTCTATACTCTGTACCATGTTACCTTGATCTGACAATAGACTCTCTACTCTGTACCATGTTACCTTGATCTGACAATAGACTCTATACTCTGTACCATGTTACCTTGATCTGACAATAGACTCTCTACTCTGTACCATGTTACCTTGATCTGACAATAGACTCTCTACTCTGTACCATGTTACCTTGATCTGACAATAGACTCTATACTCTGTACCATGTTACCTTGATCTGACAATAGACTCTCTACTCTGAACCATGTTACCTTGATCTGACAATAGACTCTCTACTCTGTATCATTCCATAGCAGCTATGTTCTGGGACAAGTCAGACATCTATTTATTATACAGGTGGTATAAGTCTTGAAAAATCCACACTTAAAATCAAACAATAATAAAGGTCCAAAAAGATGTAAGATGTAACTCTAAAATGTTCAGGACAGATGAGGAAACAAAAAGTAGAATAAGAGATCCTACTGTTGTAGTGGTGCTGTGCTCCTCCCTCCCAGTCCACAGTCTGTCTTTATTAACTAACAAATGCCCATCTCTTGTTACCTTTGATGTGATGATTTGTTCTCATAAGATAGTCATCAAAGAGCAAGTCCACAGTGATAAGCCGTCCAGACCAGCCCTGCTATCAATCTCAGACAGTGGGGTTATCTGTAGGCCAGCGCAGCCTCCTCATCCCTCTCCATCTGATCTTAGACTCCTGACATTGATAGACTCTATCCCACATTTAATGGATAATGACATTGTTGTCCCCCACAAAGCTTCAGAGCACCAGGATGTGGCCCAAATGCCCCCAATTCCCTATATAGTGCACTGTTTTTTTTAAGTAGTGCACTATGTAGGGAAAAGGGTGCCATTTGGAGTGGAAAAGAGGATGGAAGGGGAGGACTAACAGAACAGGTTTAGGGTGGAAAGGAGGATGGAAGGGGAGGACTAACAGAACAGGTTTGGAGTGGAAAGGAGGATGAAGGGGAGGACTAACAGAACAGGTTTGGAGTGGAAAGGAGGATGGAAGGGAGGACTAACAGAACAGGTTTGGGGTGGAAAGGAGGATGGAAGAGAGGACTAACAGAACAGGTTTGGGGTGGAAAGGAGGATGGAAGGGAGGACTAACAGAACAGGTTTGGAGTGGAAAGGAGGATGGAAGGGGAGGACTAACAGAACAGATTTGGAGTGGAAAGGAGGATGGAAGGAAGGACTAACAGAACAGATTTGGAGTGGAAAGGAGGATGGAAGGGAGGACTAACAGAACAGGTTTGGGGTGGAAAGGAGGATGGAAGGGGAGGACTAACAGAACAGATTTGGAGTGGTAAGGAGGATGGAAGGGAGGACTAACAGAACAGGTTTGGTGTGGAAAGGAGGATGGAAGGGGAGGACTAACAGTGCAGGTTTGGAGTGGAAAGGAGGATGGAAGGGGAGAACTAACAGAACAGGTTTGGAGTGGAAAGGAGGATGGAAGGGGAGGACTAACAGAACAGATTTGGAGTGGAAAGGAGGATGGAAGGGAGGACTAACAGAACAGATTTGGAGTGGAAAGGAGGATGGAAGGGAGGACTAACAGAACAGATTTGGAGTGGAAAGGAGGATGGAAGGGGAGGACTAACAGAACAGGTTTGGTGTGGAAGGGAGGATGGAAGGGAGGACTAACAGAACAGGTTTGGAGTGGAAAGGAGGATGGAAGGGGAGGACTAACAGAACAGGTTTGGAGTGGAAAGGAGGATGGAAGGGAAGGACTAACAGAACAGGTTTGGTGTGGAAAGGAGGATGGAAGTGATGACTAACATAACAGGTTTGGAGTGGAAAGGAGGATGGAAGGGGAGGACTAACAGAACAGGTTTGGAGTGGAAAGGAGGATGGAAGGGAGGGCTAACAGAACAGGTTTGGGGTGGAAAGGAGGATGGAAGGGGAGGACTAACAGAACAGGTTTGGAGTGGAAAGGAGGATGGAAGGGAGGACTAACAGAACAGATTTGGAGTGGAAAGGAGGATGAAGGGGAGGACTAACAGAACAGGTTTGGAGTGGAAAGGAGGATGGAAGGAAGGAGTAACAGAACAGGTTTGGAGTGGAAAGGAGGATGAAGGGGAGGACTAACAGAACAGGTTTGGAGTGGAAAGGAGGATGGAAGGGGAGGACTAACAGAACAGGTTTGGAGTGGAAAGGAGGATGGAAGGGAGGACTAACAGAACAGGTTTGGGTGGAAAGGAGGATGGAAGGGAGGACTAACAGAACAGGTTTGGTGTGGAAAGGAGGATGGAAGGTAAGGACTAACAGAACAGGTTTGGAGTGGAAAGGAGGATGGAAGGGAGGACTAACAGAACAGGTTTGGAGTGGAAAGGAGGATGGAAGGGAGGACTAACAGAACAGGTTTGGGTGGAAAGGAGGATGGAAGGGAGGACTAACAGAACAGGTTTGGTGTGGAAAGGAGGATGGAAGGTAAGGACTAACAGAACAGGTTTGGAGTGGAAAGGAGGATGGAAGTGGAGGACTAACAGAACAGGTTTGGGGTGGAAAGGAGGATGGAAGGGGAGAACTAACAGAACAGGTTTGGAGTGGAAAGGAGGATGGAAGGGGAGGACTAACAGAACAGATTTGGAGTGGAAAGGAGGATGGAAGGGAGGACTAACAGAACAGGTTTGGAGTGGAAAGGAGGATGGAAGGGGAGGACTAACAGAACAGGTTTGGAGTGGAAAGGAGGATGGAAGGGAGGGCTAACTGAACAGGTTTGGGGTGGAAAGGAGGATGGAAGGGGAGGACTAACAGAACAGGTTTGGAGTGGAAAGGAGGATGGAAGGGAGGACTAACAGAACAGATTTGGAGTGGAAAGGAGGATGAAGGGGAGGACTAACAGAACAGGTTTGGAGTGGAAAGGAGGATGAAGGGGAGGACTAACAGAACAGGTTTGGAGTGGAAAGGAGGATGGAAGGGGAGGACTAACAGAACAGGTTTGGAGTGGAAAGGAGGATGGAAGGGAGGACTAACAGAACAGGTTTGGGTGGAAAGGAGGATGGAAGGGAGGACTAACAGAACAGGTTTGGTGTGGAAAGGAGGATGGAAGGTAAGGACTAACAGAACAGGTTTGGAGTGGAAAGGAGGATGGAAGGGAGGACTAACAGAACAGGTTTGGAGTGGAAAGGAGGATGGAAGGGAGGACTAACAGAACAGATTTGGAGTGGAAAGGAGGATGAAGGGGAGGACTAACAGAACAGGTTTGGTGTGGAAAGGAGGATGGAAGGTAAGGACTAACAGAACAGGTTTGGAGTGGAAAGGAGGATGGAAGTGGAGGACTAACAGAACAGGTTTGGGGTGGAAAGGAGGATGGAAGGGGAGAACTAACAGAACAGGTTTGGAGTGGAAAGGAGGATGGAAGGGGAGGACTAACAGAACAGATTTGGAGTGGAAAGGAGGATGGAAGGGAGGACTAACAGAACAGGTTTGGAGTGGAAAGGAGGATGGAAGGGGAGGACTAACAGAACAGGTTTGGAGTGGAAAGGAGGATGGAAGGGAGGGCTAACTGAACAGGTTTGGGGTGGAAAGGAGGATGGAAGGGGAGGACTAACAGAACAGGTTTGGAGTGGAAAGGAGGATGGAAGTGGAGGACTAACAGAACAGGTTTGGGGTGGAAAGGAGGATGGAAGGGGAGAACTAACAGAACAGGTTTGGAGTGGAAAGGAGGATGGAAGGGGAGGACTAACAGAACAGATTTGGAGTGGAAAGGAGGATGGAAGGGAGGACTAACAGAACAGGTTTGGAGTGGAAAGGAGGATGGAAGGGGAGGACTAACAGAACAGGTTTGGAGTGGAAAGGAGGATGGAAGGGAGGGCTAACTGAACAGGTTTGGGGTGGAAAGGAGGATGGAAGGGGAGGACTAACAGAACAGGTTTGGAGTGGAAAGGAGGATGGAAGTGGAGGACTAACAGAACAGGTTTGGGGTGGAAAGGAGGATGGAAGGGGAGAACTAACAGAACAGGTTTGGAGTGGAAAGGAGGATGGAAGGGGAGGACTAACAGAACAGATTTGGAGTGGAAAGGAGGATGGAAGGGAGGACTAACAGAACAGGTTTGGAGTGGAAAGGAGGATGGAAGGGGAGGACTAACAGAACAGGTTTGGAGTGGAAAGGAGGATGGAAGGGAGGGCTAACTGAACAGGTTTGGGGTGGAAAGGAGGATGGAAGGGGAGGACTAACAGAACAGGTTTGGAGTGGAAAGGAGGATGGAAGTGGAGGACTAACAGAACAGGTTTGGGGTGGAAAGGAGGATGGAAGGGGAGAACTAACAGAACAGGTTTGGAGTGGAAAGGAGGATGGAAGGGGAGGACTAACAGAACAGATTTGGAGTGGAAAGGAGGATGGAAGGGAGGACTAACAGAACAGGTTTGGAGTGGAAAGGAGGATGGAAGGGGAGGACTAACAGAACAGGTTTGGAGTGGAAAGGAGGATGGAAGGGAGGGCTAACTGAACAGGTTTGGGGTGGAAAGGAGGATGGAAGGGGAGGACTAACAGAACAGGTTTGGAGTGGAAAGGAGGATGGAAGGGAGGACTAACAGAACAGATTTGGAGTGGAAAGGAGGATGAAGGGGAGGACTAACAGAACAGGTTTGGAGTGGAAAGGAGGATGAAGGGGAGGACTAACAGAACAGGTTTGGAGTGGAAAGGAGGATGGAAGGGGAGGACTAACAGAACAGGTTTGGAGTGGAAAGGAGGATGGAAGGGAGGACTAACAGAACAGGTTTGGGTGGAAAGGAGGATGGAAGGGAGGACTAACAGAACAGGTTTGGTGTGGAAAGGAGGATGGAAGGTAAGGACTAACAGAACAGGTTTGGAGTGGAAAGGAGGATGGAAGGGAGGACTAACAGAACAGGTTTGGAGTGGAAAGGAGGATGGAAGGGAGGACTAACAGAACAGGTTTGGGTGGAAAGGAGGATGGAAGGGAGGACTAACAGAACAGGTTTGGTGTGGAAAGGAGGATGGAAGGTAAGGACTAACAGAACAGGTTTGGAGTGGAAAGGAGGATGGAAGTGGAGGACTAACAGAACAGGTTTGGGGTGGAAAGGAGGATGGAAGGGGAGAACTAACAGAACAGGTTTGGAGTGGAAAGGAGGATGGAAGGGGAGGACTAACAGAACAGATTTGGAGTGGAAAGGAGGATGGAAGGGAGGACTAACAGAACAGGTTTGGAGTGGAAAGGAGGATGGAAGGGGAGGACTAACAGAACAGGTTTGGAGTGGAAAGGAGGATGGAAGGGAGGGCTAACTGAACAGGTTTGGGGTGGAAAGGAGGATGGAAGGGGAGGACTAACAGAACAGGTTTGGAGTGGAAAGGAGGATGGGAGGACTAACAGAACAGATTTGGAGTGGAAAGGAGGATGAAGGGGAGGACTAACAGAACAGGTTTGGAGTGGAAAGGAGGATGGAAGGAAGGACTAACAGAACAGGTTTGGAGTGGAAAGGAGGATGAAGGGGAGGACTAACAGAACAGGTTTGGAGTGGAAAGGAGGATGGAAGGGGAGGACTAACAGAACAGGTTTGGTGTGGAAAGGAGGATGGAAGGGAGGACTAACAGAACAGGTTTGGGTGGAAAGGAGGATGGAAGGGAGGACTAACAGAACAGGTTTGGTGTGGAAAGGAGGATGGAAGGTAAGGACTAACAGAACAGGTTTGGAGTGGAAAGGAGGATGGAAGGGAGGACTAACAGAACAGGTTTGGAGTGGAAAGGAGGATGGAAGGGAGGACTAACAGAACAGGTTTGGGTGGAAAGGAGGATGGAAGGGAGGACTAACAGAACAGGTTTGGTGTGGAAAGGAGGATGGAAGGTAAGGACTAACAGAACAGGTTTGGAGTGGAAAGGAGGATGGAAGTGGAGGACTAACAGAACAGGTTTGGGGTGGAAAGGAGGATGGAAGATAAGGAATAACAGAATCTCACATGGTGCCGTTGTCCTCAGGTGCTGAGAGATGCTATAGGGCTGCAGGAAAGGACAGGCTAATTGAAAAGACAGCAGTGAAGCTGTGACAGATTGTGGTCCTCTCTTCTACCAACACTACCTCCCTCCTCACCACTGGCCACACAGCAACTACCTCCCTCCTCACCACTGGCCACACAGCAACTTTCTCCCTCCTCACCACTGGCCACACAGCAACTACCTCCCTCCTCACCACTGGCCACACAGCAACTTTCTCCCTCCTCCCTCCTCACCACTGGACACACAGCAACTACCTCCCTCCTCACCACTGGCCACACAGCAACTACCTCCCTCCTCACCACTGGCCACACAGCAACTACCTCCCTCCTCACCACTGGCCACACAGCAACTACCTCCCTCCTCACCACTGGCCACACAGCAACTACCTCCCTCCTCACCACTGGCCACACAGCAACTACCTCCCTCCTCACCACTGGACACACAGCAACTACCTCCCTCCTCACCACTGGCCACACAGCAACTACCTCCCTCCTCACCACTGGCCACACAGCAACTACCTCCCTCCTCACCACTGGCCACACAGCAACTTTCTCCCTCCTCACCACTGGACACACAGCAACTTTCTCCCTCCTTACCACTGGACACACAGCAACTACCTCCCTCCTCACCACTGGCCACACAGCAACTACCTCCCTCCTCACCACTGGCCACAGAGCAACTACCTCCCTCCTCCCTCCTCACCACTGGACACACAGCAACTACCTCCCTCCTCACCACTGGCCACACAGCAACTACCTCCCTCCTCACCACTGGCCAGACAGCAACTACCTCCCTCCTCACCACTGGCCACACAGCAACTACCTCCCTCCTCACCACTGGCCACACAGCAACTTTCTCCCTCCTCACCACTGGCCACGCAGCAACTACCTCCCTCCTCACCACTGGCCACACAGCAACTTTCTCCCTCCTCACCACTGGCCACGCAGCAACTACCTCCCTCCTCACCACTGGCCACACAGCAACTACCTCCCTCCTCACCACTGGCCACACAGCAACTACCTCCCCCCTCACCACTGGCCACACAGCAACTTTCTCCCTCCTCACCACTGGCCACGCAGCAACTACCTCCCTCCTCACCACTGGCCACACAGCAACTACCTCCCTCCTCACCACTGGCCACACAGCAACTACCTCCCTCCTCACCACTGGCCACACAGCAACTACCTCCCTCCTCACCACTGGCCACACAGCAACTACCTCCCTCCTCACCACTGGCCACGCAGCAACTACCTCCCTCCTCACCACTGGCCACACAGCAACTACCTCCCTCCTCACCACTGTCCACACAGCAACTACCTCCCTCCTCACCACTGGCCACACAGCAACTACCTCCCTCCTCACCACTGGCCACACAGCAACTACCTCCCTCCTCACCACTGGCCACACAGCAACTACCTCCCTCCTCACCACTGGCCACACAGCAACTACCTCCCTCCTCACCACTGGCCACACAGCAACTACCTCCCTCCTCACCACTGGCCACACAGCAACTACCTCCCTCCTCACCACTGGACACACAGCAACTACCTCCCTCCTCCCTCCTCACCACTGGACACACAGCAACTACCTCCCTCCTCACCACTGGACACACAGCAACTACCTCCCTCCTCACCACTGGACACACAGCAACTACCTCCCTCCTCCCTCCTCACCACTGGACACACAGCAACTACCTCCCTCCTCACCACTGGACACACAGCAACTACCTCCCTCCTCACCACTGGACACACAGCAACTACCTCCCTCCTCACCACTGGACACACAGCAACTACCTCCCTCCTCACCACTGGCCACACAGCAACTTTCTCCCTCCTCACCACTGGCCACACAGCAACTACCTCCCTCCTCACCACTGGACACACAGCAATTACCTCCCTCCTCACCACTGGCCACACAGCAACTACCTCCCTCCTCACCACTGGCCACACAGCAACTACCTCCCTCCTCACCACTGGCCACACAGCAACTACCTCCCTCCTCACCACTGGCCACACAGCAACTTTCTCCCTCCTCACCACTGGCCACACAGCAACTACCTCCCTCCTCACCACTGGCCACACAGCAACTACCTCCCTCCTCACCACTGGCCACACAGCAACTTTCTCCCTCCTCACCACTGGCCACACAGCAACTTTCTCCCTCCTCACCACTGGCCACGCAGCAACTACCTCCCTCCTCACCACTGGCCACACAGCAACTACCTCCCTCCTCACCACTGGCCACACAGCAACTACCTCCCTCCTCACCACTGGCCACACAGCAACTACCTCCCTCCTCACCACTGGCCATGCAGCAACTACCTCCCTCCTCACCACTGGCCATGCAGCAACTACCTCCCTCTTCACCACTGGCCACACAGCAAATACCTCCCTCCTCACCACTGGCCACGCAGCAACTACCTCCCTTCTCACTACTGGCCACAGAGCAACTACCTCGCTCCTCACCACTGGCCACGCAGCAACTTTCCTGCTATGTGTGGTTGCTGCAAAGTACAGATTTAACACGCACATACACACACGTGCGCACACACACACACACACACACACAAACACGACACAAACAACACACACAGCTAGACATAGATATTCAATAAATAGATATTCAATAAATAGGTATTCCTGGAAGCTGTAATATTAATATGAGTTGTTTTCTCCTGTAACAGGGTTGAAATCTGATTGTTCCATTTCCTGGGTACATCTGCATGTGAATGAAACAGGGGGCTATTGTTCTGTTCTCAGTGAAAGGATATCTCTAAACACTGAACACCCCCCCAGTGGCCCAGCAGGCCACAAAACTGTGTATCCCAGCCAGGCTTAATCATCCTCTATGTACAGTATTCATGCTGGAGAATTGTGGCTACGCACATGCACGCACACACACACACGCACATGCACGCACACTCATGCACACACACACACACACACACACACACATACCCATGATACACATGCTAATCTGCCTAATTCCCCTGACCACATGGTCTTTGTACCAGGGGTTAGTGTTCCCTGGTGAACGTGTGTATTCTCAGTTTAACATCAGCCATTCCTCATTTATCTCACCTTCATTATACAGTCGTCTGATAACGTCCTGCATGTCTTTGCAGCCTTCCGACCCATCTCAGTCGTTGACATTGGTAAATGGAATTCAAACATGTTGAAAAGTCGTCGTCTAATTTTTATAGTCGGGCATCAAGTTGAAGACAAAGATTATACTGAACAGTAAAACAGTCTTAACACTAAAAGCAGTCATTTCATATGCACTGAGCAAAGTTCAACAATGACTGGTAGTTTATCGTGCACTAACAGCCGCTACTTTGCAAACAGAGTAAGCTAGGTAGGGCAGTGTCCCAAATGGCACCCTATTCCCTATATAGTGCACGACTTTTAACCAGTTTTAACCACTGTTATATTTTTTCCACTAATTGGTCTTCTGACCAATCAGATCAGATCAAAATACCAATTAGTCAAAAAAATATATATCAGAATTGGGCTGCCTGTGTAAACACAGCCTATGTAGGGAATAGCACTATGTAGGGAATAGTGTGCCGTTTGGGACTACAGCTAGGTCTGTGTGATTTATTAAGTAATTGACTATTGGAGTCTGATGACACTGATGATCTCAGTGTGAATCCATTGAGTCTGGGGTGAAGAGATCCACGGGAACACTAAACCAACTCTCAATTACACAACTATTTCAAACAAAGTGTCCAATTACCAACATTCCTCCAGCTGACTCTTTACACAGCCAAGCAGCAAACGCTGGCTCTCACACCTCTCTGCTTTCCTCCCTTCTCAGGGGCACAAAGTGAAACAGGGGAAAGAGAGAGAGAAAGAGAGAGGGAAGGAGAGAGAGAGAGAGGGGGGCGAGAGAGGGTGAGAGGGAAGGAGAGAGAGAGAGAGAGAGAGAGGGAAGGAGAGAGAGAGAAAGTGAAAGAGTGAGAGAGAGAGAGAGAGAGGGAAGGAAGGAGAGAGAGAGAAAGTGAAAGAGTGTGAGAGAGAGAGAGAGAGAGAGAGAGAGAGAGAGAGAGAGAGAGAAAGAGAGAGAGAGAGAGAGAGAGAGAAAGCGAAAGAGAGAGAGAAAGTGAAAGAGTGAGAGAGAAAAAATATGTAAATAAAATTATAGAGTGGATTGAAAACTAAATAGACACAAATCTAACAACATTTGCATAATGTGGCTTTTGGGGCCTGGTCAAAAGGAGTACACTATGTAGGAAATAGGGGCCATTTGGGAGTCATATATTAAGGTTCACATCTAATTAGGTTCCCAGACTGGCTGGGTCTGGGTCGTGAGATAACGGGCGTCTGGTGGCAGTAACGGTCTATCGGTGGACCGAACGCCCGAACGCCACAGCTCCTCTGGGAAAACTTAGGACAAATAAGATTCATGTTTTCCCCCAGTCCCCATGCAGTCCCGAGGCTTGTGTGACTGTCCCAAATGGCACGCTTAATTCCCTTTAAAGGTCACTACTTTTGACCTGGGCCCATAGGGAATAGGGTGCCATTTGAGACGAATCCACAGTCACAGGCTGATCACACGGATAGTTAGGCCAGCTAGGTGATTTTCTCATGAGAGGCCAAGTGTGGCACTAAAAGGCTCCAGGCAGCCAGGCAGGAGAGGAGAGAAAGGCCAAGCTGGACCCGACACATGGGCAGCGGGCTGAGCCAACTGGCCCTCTGGTCCCCAGGAAGCTGCAGACAGGAAGGCCAAATGGTCAAGGCTGGGGTCAAAGGGTCAGGAGAATCCCACAGAGAGAGAGAGGAAGGCTTTTTGAGTGAGCGTGTTGGTTGGAAAGAAAATACCCTTGATGTTGACTTCATGTTTTCACCTTATAGACTGGGTTAGCTGTTGCACAACCACTTGCAGTGGTTATGGTAGTTTCTGGTAAATGTAATCCAAAAATGGACATTGATCATCAATACACCCCTTGGATAACTCTTTGCGTTTTGTGTTGCCCCATATATTTAAATAACCAACTCCGTGGTCTTGTGGTTAGAGTCCACCCTGAGATTGGAAGGTTGTGTGTTTGACTGTAAAATTGGGACCCAATGCATCTCTCCTTGGTACTCAGCATTAAGGAGATAGATTGGTGGTCCGGCCCTGCACTAGACAAGTGTCCTGTCCAGGAGGTGTACTGGTACATCAAGCTGCCTCACTACAGAAACAGGAGATAGACTAGTGTCCTGTCCAGGAGGTGTCCTGGTACATCAAGCTGCCTCACTACAGAAACAGGAGATAGACTAGTGTCCTGTCCAGGAGGTGTCCTGGTACATCAAGCTGCCTCACTACAGAAACAGGAGATAGACTAGTGTCCTGTCCAGGAGGTGTCCTGGTACATCAAGCTGCCTCACTACAGAAACAGGAGATAGACTAGTGTCCTGTCCAGGAAGTGTCCTGGTACATCAAGCTGCCTCACTACAGAAACAGGAGATAGACTAGTGTCCTGTCCAGGAAGTGTACTGGTACATCAAGTTGCCTCACTACAGAAACAGGAGATAGACTAGTGTCCTGTCCAGGAGGTGTACTGGTACATCAAGCTGCCTCACTACAGAAACAGGAGATAGACTAGTGTCCTGTCCAGGAAGTGTACTGGTACATCAAGCTGCTTCACTACAGAAACAGGAGATAGACTAGTGTCCTGTCCAGGAAGTGTACTGGTACATCAAGCTGCCTCACTACAGAAACAGGAGATAGACTAGTGTCCTGTCCAGGAAGTGTACTGGTACATCAAGCTGCCTCACAACAGAAACAGGAGATAGACTAGTGTCCTGTCCAGGAAGTGTACTGGTACATCAAGCTGCTTCACTACAGAAACAGGAGATAGACTAGTGTCCTGTCCATCAGGTGTACTGGTACATCACTACAGAAACAGGAGATAGACTAGTGTCCTGTCCATCAGGTGTACTGGTACATCACTACAGAAACAGGAGATAGACTAGTGTCCTGTCCATCAGGTGTACTGGTACATCACTACAGAAACAGGAGTTCTGCTCCTATGAGCCAAGGCTATTTACTTCCATGTTTAAAGGGGACATCTGAAGTGACTGTACAACCTTTTCATTGGTATATTCTGCAAAATAACATGTTCAGTAAAGTGTCTAGTCTCTGCTGATAAAATATGTTTTCACTGAGACAATGCAATCCCCATTAGTACAGTTCATACCATTTTTACTTGATAGACGTTCCTCACACTTGTTTTTCTGTCAGGTAATAACATATCATGGATGTTTAAAGCACAAAATAAAATAGAATATTTACACAGCCATTACACATCTATCATTTTTACTTCAGTTCCTGTATGCATATGCCATAACAGCGACAGCCAATTTAAAAACTGCAGGTTGCCGAATCCTTTACAAATTATAGCTTTGAAACCCTGCAGCATTACAGCAATTTGTCCAGCTCTTCTCCTGGGCTTTGTGAGTCTCCGAGCTGAGCTGGTCTCATGAACAAAACAATAAACATCTTTTTTATCAACTGAGAAAGTAGAAATATACATGTTCATTCCCAAATACAGGTGCAAGCCACCAGTAGATTGATGTTCTTTCACCTATTTAAGGGCACAAGGCGAGACCCAGATGCAGACACGGGAGACAGATGGTGTGAGTCTTTATATTTATTAAACAATCCAAGAATGGTCGTGGACAGGAAAAAAGTCAAAACCAATTCAGAATCCAGGAGGTACAGAGTGGCAGGCAGGCTTGAGGTCAGATCAGGCAGACTGGTCAGCAGGCTCGAGGTCAGGGTAGGCAGACTGGTCAGCAGGCTCGAGGTCAGGGCAGGCAGACTGGTCAGGCAGGCTCGAGGTCAGGGCAGGCAGACTGGTCAGCAGGCTCGAGGTCAGGGCAGGCAGACTGGTCAGCAGGCTCGAGGTCAGGGCAGGCAGACTGGTCAGCAGGCTCGAGGTCAGGTCAGGCAGACTGGTCAGGCAGGCTCGAGGTCAGGTCAGGCAGACTGGTCAGGCAGGCTCGAGGTCAGGGCAGGCAGACTGGTCAGGCAGGCTCGAGGTCAGGGCAGGCAGACTGGTCAGGCAGGCTCGAGGTCAGGGCAGGCAGGCTGGTCAGGCGGGCTCGAGGTCAGGGCAGGCAGAAAGTCAGGCAGGTGGGTACGGAGTCCAGAAAACAGGCAAGGGTCAAAAACTGGGAGGACTTGCAAAAGAGAATAGAAGCAGGAGTTCGGGAAAAACACTGGTTGACTTGAAAAACATACAAGGCAAACTGGCACAGAGAGACAGGAAACTGATAAATACACCAGGGAAAATAAGCGACACCTGGAGGGGGTGGAGACAATCACAAGGACAGGTGAAACTGATCAGGGTGTGACAACCTAGGGTGTCATAGCAACAACATTATAGAGAGGCTCTTCCACTTCTATTTCCAAGGGTAAAACACATATACTATAATGGCTATCTTCCGTCGAAGGAGAGGAGGACCAAAATGCCGCGTGGTTAGAGTTCATGTTTTTTAATAAGAAAACTAAACATGAACACAAATACAAAATAACAAATGTGGCAAAAACCCAAACAGTCCTATCTGGTGCCAAACACAAAGACAGGAAACAACCACCCACAAAACCCAACACAAAACAGGCTACCTAAATATGGTTCCCAATCAGAGACAATGACTAACACCTGCCTCTGATTGAGAACCATATCAGGCCAAACATAGAAATAGACAAATCAGACACACAACATAGAATGCCCACCCAGCTCACGTCCTGACCAACACTAAAACAAGTAAAACACACAAGAACTATGGTCAGAACGTGACATATACGACCCGCGTGGGACCCTATTCCCTATGTAGTGCACTACTTTAGACCAGAGCCCTATTCTCCCTATATAGTGCACTACTTTAGACCAGAGCCCTATTCCCTATATAGTGCACTACTTTAGACCAGAGCCCTATTCCCTATATAGTGGTACTACTATAGACCAGAGCCCTATTCCCTATATAGTGGTACTACTATAGACCAGAGCCCTATTCCCTATATAGTGCACTACTTTAGACCAGAGCCCTATTCCCTATATAGTGCACTACTTTAGACCAGATCCCTATTCCCTATATAGTGCACTACTTTAGACCAGATCCCTATTCCCTATATAGTGCACTACTTTAGACCAGAGCCCTATTCCCTATATAGTGCACTACTTTAGACCAGAGCCCTATTCCCTATATAGTGCACTACTTTGTACTTTTTGTTGTGCCATTTGAGACGTAGTCATACACTTAAGTACGACAGTGAACAGAGTACAGAGACAGCCTTTTACAGTAGGGCACAACTGATCTTAATGTTCTGGTACGTTACAAATCATAGGCTGAGACTGAAAGACAACTCCTTACTCCTTACGGTCACATTAAAAATAGTTGCAAGAACTGCAAATCAGACCAAAGGTTAAGGCTGAGAAACTCCTCTTCTGTCTTTATAATATAAAATGTTATTGGTCCATTAAAAGCAGCCATATGGAAGGTTCATGGTCAGTACAGGACTCAAGGAGTCTCAGAAGTTCTATGTATAGTTGATATACAATGTGCCATTAGAAAACAGGCCATCAATCAACTTTAATATCTCTAACAAATACAACCTTCCTTACTTTCGTCTCAGCTAATGCTCCTATGGGGGTAAGCTTCAGGTATGTCCGTTGCAATAACAGCAGTGAAATGGGTATGATTGTGGTGTTCAGTTGATGTCTACAGTACATACGACCCACAGTGTAACGTACCTCACAGAGACAACAGCATTCTGCTGGATGGCGCTCAACAGAGATGCCTCAGGGCAAACAACACACAGTTGCATTGTGTGTGTGTGTGTGTGTGTGTGTGTGTGTGTGTGTGTGTGTGTGTGTGTGTGTGTGTGTGTGTGTGTGTGTGTGTGTGTGTGTATGTGTTCGTGTGTGTGTGTGTGTGCGTGTGCGTGTGCGTGTGCGTGTGTGTGTGTGCGTGTGCGTGTGCGCGTGTGCGTGTGTGCGTGTGTGTGTGTGTGTGTGAAAACCCTACATACAATGTCCTACCACATCCATCCATTCAGATGCTCCTTGGGGCGGCAAGTAGACTAGCGGTTAAGAGCGTCCAGTAACTGAAATGTTCCTGGTTTGAATTCCAGAGCCGACTAGGTGAAAAATCTGTCAATGTACCGTTGAGCAAGGCACTTAAACCTAATTGCTCCTGTAAGTCACTCTGGATAAGAGCATCTGCTAAATGACTCTAATGTAAATGTTAAATGTGTTATAACATCATAACCAGTAGCAGGTAGAGCAAGGAGAGCTGGTACACAGGGGGGCAGGTAGCCTAGCGGTTAAGAGCGTTGGACCAGTAACCGAAATGTTACTGGTTTGAATCCCTGACTAGGTGAAAAATCTGTCGATGTACCGTTGAGCAAGGCACTTAAACCTAATTGCTCCTGTAAGTCACTCTGGATAAGAGCATCTGCTAAATGACTCAAACGTAAATGCCCTTTCAGTTGAAGACATAATAATAATAATGATAATAACAATAATGATATGACCAGGACTGGGCCCATACCGCAGATAATAATGGTATGACCAGGACTGGGCCCATACTGCAGATAATAATGATATGACTAGGACTGGGCCCATACCACAGATAATAATGATATGACCAGGACTGGGCCCATACCACAGATAATAATGATATGACCAGGACTGGGCCCATACCGCAGATAATAATGATATGACCAGGACTGGGCCCATACTGCAGATAATAATGCTATGACTAGGACTGGGCCCATACCATAGATAATAATGATATGACTAGGACTGGGCCCATACCACAGATAATAATGATATGACCAGGACTGGGCCCATACCACAGATAATAATGATATGACCAGGACTGGGCCCATACCACAGATAATAATGATATGACCAGGACTGGGCCCATACTGCAGATAATAATGATATGACCAGGACTGGGCCCATACTGCAGATAATAATGATATGACTAGGACTGGGCCCATACCGCAGATAATAATGACATGACCAGGACTGGGCCCATACCACAGATAATAATGATATGACCAGGACTGGGCCCATACCGCAGATAATAATGACATGACCAGGACTGGGCCCATACTGCAGATAATAATGATATGACTAGGACTGGGCCCATTCTGCAGATAATAATGTTATGACTAGGACTGGGCCCATACTGCAGATAATAATGATATGACCAGGACTGGGCCCATACTGCAGATAATAATGATATGACCAGGACTGGGCCCATGCCACAGATAATAATGATATGACTAGGACTGGGCACATACCACAGATAATAATGATATGACTAGGACTGGGCCCATACCGCAGATAATAATGATATGACTAGGACTGGGCCCATACCACAGATAATAATGATATGACTAGGACTGGGCCCATACTGCAGATAATAATGATATGACCAGGACCATACTGCTCCCACTCCCACTTGGCTCTGACTGCACAGCAGAGGCCAGGCCAGGGACCAGAGAAATATGTATCATTTTATCACATGTGACACATCAATGTTTGGGCTGTCTGTTGAAGCTAATGATTTTTGCTCATCTTTTCCCCCATCTCTTTCAAAATGATCAAAACTGTATTTCTTAGGGGGTCATATATTAGACTGACACATGGCAGCAATTCGTCTGCTTGGGCGTCTATATAAATGCAATCTCTGGGATTCACACAATTACCCAGGAGTTTGGGATGATCTATTGTCACACAGCAGCGGTCGGCAGCAGATGGCATCAGACCACACTTAGGACTCTACACGCAGTGTAAGAGAACACGCTGGAGGCCTGTTCCCCCTCAGGTCCTCCCAGACACAGCGTGATCCTGCCTCAGATTGTTCATTGCTGGAAACACCGGGGCGGCTCTACTAATTACCCAGCATCCCTTGCCATCCCTCACAGCCCTTCCTCACACTCAGTTTATCACAATTGCAAATGACCACATTCAACAGAGAGATGTGTGTGTTTGTGAGTGTGTGCATGTATGTGTGTTTGTGTGGTTGCGTGTGTGTGTGTGTGTGTGTGTGTGTGTGTGTGTGTGTGTGCTTACACAGTGTTCTCAATCTTCCAGTGCACCGTAAGTGTGTGCCCACCCCCCCACTTCGCTTTTGTCAAATCTGGGACATTTTATCCGGGAGTTTGCAAATGCGGTCTGCATTATATTTCACTTGGAGTCATCAGAAAAAAGGAGGGGGGAAGTGGGTAGATTTTTCTCTCCCAGTCCAGCATTTCTGTCTATATATATATGCTGAGGTGCTTGATGAGAAGAGGCCTCAGCAATATTTGGTGTTATTGCGACAGCAGGCTGAGGGACAATATACAGCATTCTCCTTCATCTTTGAGTAATGCCGGCTGTTGCTTTCTTACGGGGGGCTGAAAAAAAGCTCACTATTTCATCAATTAAAGCTGTTTTCCGCCGTACTGTTCCTTGTCTTTTGCGTGCGGTTTCATTTTCAGGATGCTTTAGTCTGTTTAGTCAGGGATGGAGATTATAAAGTGACTGGGAAATGTGATGTCTGTTGTGTAGGTATTCTCTATGCGGAAGACTGTGTGATTTGATACTTGTAAAACAGACTTGCCTTTCTTAATTGCCCCTGAGGGGATAAATAAAGTTGTATTGAATTTAACTTCATTTAATTGGATTGGTGACATTTCATATAGATCTGTAAACTGTGTAACAGCTTTAATTAAAGTTATTTAAAGGAAAGACAAAGCTTTAAATGCTCTTTGTCTTGCTTTCTGATGAGATGGTTTCTTTGGGTTAAACGGTGTGACACCAATTATTTCCAATGGATCAAAGGGCTAGGACTCTCTAGAGAAGTATGTTTTTACAAAACAAAAACAAACTCCAACTAAGGTAAATGCTCCTTTTCTCCCTCTCCTTTCCCTTCTTCTCCCCTCCCTTCCTCTACTCTCCCCCTCTCCCTTCTTCTCCTCTCTCCCACTCCCTACCTCTCCTCTCCCTTCTTCTCCCCCTCCCTTCCTCACTTCACCTCTCCTCTCCCTTCTTCTCCTCTCTCCCACTCCCTACCTCTCCTCTCCCTTCCTCTCCTCTCCCTTCTTCTCCCCTCCCTTCCTCTACTCTCCCCCTCTCCCTTCTTCTCCTCTCTCCCACTCCCTACCTCTCCTCTCCCTTCTTCTCCCCCTCCCTTCCTCACTTCACCTCTCCTCTCCCTTCTTCTCCTCTCTCCCACTCCCTACCTCTCCACTCCCTTCCTCTCCTCTCCCTTCTTCTCCTCTCTCCCACTCCCTACCTCTCCTCTCCCTTCCTCTCCTCTCCCTTCTTCTCCCCTCCCTTCCTCTACTCTCCCCCTCTCCCTTCTTCTCCTCTCTCCCACTCCCTAACTATCCTCTCCCTTCTTCTCCCCCTCCCTTCCTCACTTCACCTCTCCTCTCCCTTCTTCTCCTCTCTCCCACTCCCTACCTCTCCGCTCCCTTCCTCTCCTCTCTCTTCTTCTCCCCCTCCCTTCCTCACTTCACCTCTCCTCTCTCATCCTCTCCTCCCCTCTCCCTTCCTCTCCTTTCCCTTCTTCCCCCCTCCTCATTTCACCTCTCCTCTCCCTTCCTCTCCACTCCCTTCTTCCCCCCTCCCTTCCTCACTTCACCTCTCCTCTCCCTTCTTCTCCCCCATTCCTCATTTCACCTCTCCTCTCCCTTCCTCTCTTCTCTACCACTCACTTCCTCACGTCTTCTCTCCTCTCCCTTCCTCTCCTCTCCCTTCCGCTCCTCTCTTCTTCTCCCCTCCCTTTCCTCACCTCTCTACTCCACTTCCTTCATCTCTTCTCCCTTCATCACTTCTTCTCCCCCTCCCTTCCTCACTTCACCTCTCCTCTCTCTTCCTCTCCTCTTCTCTCCTCCTGTAACCCTAATCCTCATCCTCCTCTCCTCCCCACAGGCCTCTGTCCCCCCTCAGCCTCTCTCTCTCTCTCTGTGACAGGACATTCTCCATCTGCTTGCAGGCAGTGTGTGTACTGGGGAAGCAGCAGCAGCTGCAGAGCCTGCCTGCCTAGTCCCTTTCCTAGCCCCTCTCCTGCCTTCTGCCATCACACACACACACAGGCACCAGCTGGGCACCGTCACCATCCCCGCCACCTCAGCCTCCACTCCACTGCTAGGCCTGGCTGACTGTCACCTTCACATGTTACCTCACCTGACGGTGTCAATTAAAACGAACAATTCATCTGTCAACAACAAATCCCTAAACAGGATTGAAGTGATATATTGTTTAAGAGTTTAGAGGAGCTTACAGTAGCAGTACCAGAGGTGAGCTGCCAGAGCTGTACAGCATACGTTTCAGCACACAAGTCACCAGTGGTGTCATGTAGCCTGTAGTATAGATCTGAACTTTGCACTGATAGAATCCTAGAAAATGTCCTGATGATTACGTGTGGAATCACAGTACAACAAGCAGGTGAGCTTCAAAGAGCATCCTGTCTAGCGTGGAATCTACACATGGACCTAAACGCCTACAGGTAGTGATGTCTGCAGTGCAGCTGGTGAATGTACTCTTTAATTGGACATCCTCGAGCCTCTGAAGGCAACTGCTCATGTGTTTCTTTTTGATTAGTGAAACCAGATGTTGAACAATACTAGACGGATCCTTAAACTGCCCAGCTCTACAAAGTAGGACATCATGCAAGTCCTGACAAACACACAGGTGCAACCTTTAGGGAAGTAGGCTGTAGTTAGGTTTAGGTTAAGTTAAGTTTAGTTAGGTTTAGGTTTAGTTAGGTGTAGGTTTAGTTAGGTTACTTAAATACAGTAGACATATATGCAGTAGATGCGTATGGGCATGACATCTAACATATTAATTCTATCTAACATACACAAATATTTAATGGATGGATAAGGAGACTACATCCTTCCAGTAAACCGGTGTGATTGCCTGAATAATGTCATGTATTTGCGATGTGCATATCACAAACCATGTGTCATTTTTTTGTTGCTTTATTGGTTAGTGGTGTTGCTGTGTCACAATGCAAATTCGGAATGAAAGCACCAGGGATATTTAGTATTAGAGTGAACCATGAACCCATAATGATCGTATGAACATGACAAGAGATACATTATTAATTGTCTAACAGTTGATTTCGTAGAGACCAGAAGCCTGTAGGCTATACGCGGTATGGTAATTACGGGGTGAACAATAGTTACAATTCTTCAAAGAAATGATATGTCATCATAAAATTGCAGGAGAATGTGCAACGCATTGCAAAGCTGGAAAGAATCTCCATTCAAAACCGTGAGAAAGTGCTGAATAAAATGTAACGCGTTGCATGTAAGCAGGTGCGATGTAAGCCTAGTTTCAACTGATACAGAAAGACTTAAAATAAAACAAACATTTCCATTCTTATCTCCAAAGAACATGGTGGTGAGCTCCTTAAAAATAAAATGAGATGTGGAGACGAGAAGCCGCCTATATAAATCATTCTATCCCAATGTTGCTCCCCAGAGATTTCTGATGGATTAAATTAAGCACTTCCATTTCCATCTCCCACCTGATCGCAGCGCCGTATAAATCCCAACAGCTGATCAACTGTCTCCAGACACCAAGCACAGAACATAGAGAGAGGCTGCAGCAACAGTGAGAAAGAGATAGAGAGAGAGCTAGAGAGAGAGAGAGAGAGAGAGAGAGAGAGAGAGAGAAGTGGAGCGGTGATGGTCCATCAACTGACATTATTATTTTTCAGCCAAATGTAAATAGGCTACCAATCAGAGTTGTAAATAATTGGAAAGAAATAAATAACGCTGACAAGTGTTACCCATTTTTTTGTTGCACTCTTACAGTACAGCAGATTCTCTCGTGTGTTTTGCATTTATCCTCTATTGGCACGCGGGAGAAAGAGGCGCACTCTGCAGGGTGCGTTCAGCTCGCTCCTCCGTCGTACGCGAGCCTCTGAGAGGGAGCTATCCAGTGCTGAAGTTGCATTTCTTCCCTTCGCAAGACACGGCGTTGCAGGTAGAACAGAGAAACCTAAGCACTACGGGTTGGCTGGGGGTTTGTTTGACTGACTGGGTGTCTGATACTCTACGCAGCCAGGCATCCAAAAGCTCAGCCTTAAATATCCAGCTCTACATTGGCGTTGCATGAGGACAGTAACCCTGCCCTGGACGGTTGTTGTTTCGGTGCAACACCAGAAACATGCCAAGGTCTTTCCTGGTTAAAAAGGTGAAGCTTGATGATTTTTCATCCAGTGATTTTGAGAGTTCTTATGGACGATCCAGGACCGACGTCAGTCTACGGATTCACGATAAAGGTAAATATAAACATTATTTATAATTCGGAATGTTGATTATGTTATATGTATATTTTGCTTATTATACATGGTGTCTTTTTTTGTCACGTTTGCACGTTTTTGTGCTGCATTCATGACTCAATCTGATTCCATTGTTATATTAGTTTTGACAAACACACCTACCTATACATTTGTAGGCTAATTCTACCCTGTATGTTTTTGAAACAAACCAATTGAATGTGGAAATAGCCTATCACACCTAGCCTACTCGGAACATGGGGAGGAATGATGCTTGTGTTGCTGACGCAAAACTTCTCCACAACCCACAAGTGTGCATCATATATCTGCACTTAGGTACCAGCATGTACACAAGAGATTGCATTGCACCTATATTACCCGTTATGCCTTGGAACACGGGTGTATAGCCCTATTATTTAGACATTATGTCAGTCAGAAGGCTGAATCATATTTCATGATGATGTGTAAACTAGCCTATCCATCGCTTCAGATCGGCTGTATAATGTTGCCTCATCATCTCAGTAGGTTATGTTGTTAAATTATGTTTATTCTCACTGTGTGTAATTGGCAACTATAGGTTAACGTATAAAAAGGTCGTGCTTCCAGATAAATAAAAACGTTTTAGACTCGCCTAAAGCTTAATAAACTGCATAGGACGCATAGGCTTTGGTGACAACGTGCTGTAGCGGATTTCAAGTGGAGAAGTGCTGCCTGTAGCTTGTTGTATCTATTAAGCAGATTGTTCCCACTTGAAGAATCCCCGCGCGACAATGAGTAATTGAATTAACATCTTGTTATTTTTCACACCAGGGTACATTAGTGACTACATCAGCCCGTCTGTCTACGATGGAGAAAGCGACGGTGCCATTAAAGTTCCCTCTCCGGAGCCACTCTACGATGGAATCCACAGCGTCTACGGCGCCCCAGACTCAGACCAGCCTGACAGTCCGCAGTCGGACGTCACCTCCGGCTACATCAATGGGGACACCGCGGTGAGTGATTGCTACACGGTGGACGCGTTTTACATCACGGACGGAAGGTCACGGAGGAAAGTAATCAGCAGCCCCAGCAGCAGGAGCATACAGCGTCACACATGCAACGAATGTGGGAAGACCTACGCCACGTCTTCCAACCTGAGTAGGCATAAGCAGACCCACCGGAGCCTGGACAGCAAGATGGCCAAGAAGTGCGCAACCTGTGGGAAAGTGTACGTGTCCATGCCAGCAATGGCCATGCACCTGCTCACCCATGACCTCAAGCACAAGTGTGACATCTGTGGCAAAGCTTTCAGCAGACCTTGGCTACTGCAGGGCCACATGAGGTCACACACGGGTGAGAAGCCCTTTGGGTGCGCACACTGCGGAAAAGCGTTCGCCGACCGCTCCAACCTGCGTGCGCATATGCAGACTCACTCCGCTTTCAAGCATTTCAAATGCAAACGGTGCGACAAGACCTTCGCTCTCAAGTCCTACCTGAATAAGCACTACGAGTCCGCGTGCTTCAAAGGCGCGTTCTCGCCCTTGAGTCCTGATCTCGATGACTCTCCATGACGTCCACATTAAAAGTGCAGACAAAAACATTATATTTTTGGTTGACTAATTCTGCCAAACCTTTCCTAAAATCCACCTCAACTTCCAGTGGAACCACAATAATAGCACAATTTTTCTGTATTCTCCTTGAAATCCACCCGAAGGAATTACTGATGATCTTCGCATGCACTTAAAAATCCTCTTCCTCCTCCAGTCACGTGGATAGAATATACCTTCCACCGCGCGTAAATATGAAATCATATATTTTGAAATGTGACGAAGATGACAATACTGGATTGCTCCAAACAAAAGTCGAACATTTTAATGTTGGATAATAATGTACTGCTGCAACTGACCATACTCTCCGTTGAGGTAAATGCCATTTATGTTTGTATTAATTAATTAATCTATTTATTTATGTATTTATTTATTTATCTATTTATACATTAGGCTATTTATATGTATTTGTTTATATAGTATGTCTGACATATTGGTCTGTTTTTATTTGATACCACTACCTATTATTTGCACTTTAATGTGTGAATTTGCCAACCTCTCATGAACAGGCCAAAGCGTTGTCACTTATTCTTCGTTTACTACCATTTTAAATTATTGCATGCAAAAATGAAATCTATGCCAGTATCACAAAGCTTATGATTTTTTTCTTCTTCTCCAAAATCTAGATAGTATCTGTTGGCAATATTTCTGTTGAAGCCACATGACGAATTATAAAGCAATAATCACTTAATGCATGGTATTTTTGAAAATGATTATGAACTATTACCTACTGTATAGCAGTTTTTAAAATCAGGTATGTTTTACTCCAGTACGCATCTATAGTCATACAAAAAATACAACATCAGGGAAATGCCAATGTAGTGTTAGTGAAACAACAAGAAAACGACCACATCCTCTTTTCCTCTAGCGCCATGCATTGCCTGCCTCTTATTTCAACAGTAGTGTTAGGACCGTAGGCTTGTAGGACTTCAGCTCCCAGCATCTCAGAACATGTCTCCAAATCTACAGGGCACCCATTAAGGTCATACAAAGGTCAAACACCATCTGGGTCCCCAATGGCACCCTATATTCTATATAGAGCCCTATGTGCCGTGGCCAAATCTAGTGCACTATATAGGGAATAGGGTGTTATTTTGGGATGAAAAACACTGGAACCCACTTTTGACTTAAGGTGGGCAAACTTTGCACTGCATCCACACTCAGCTTGATGGACAAGATGCCTTTCTTGAACCTCATTGGTGTGCCACAGATTTGTCTGTAACAAAGGACTTCATTTACACCTTAAAAAGTAGCACAATGAACCTAGAGATTCAGGTAGAAAAAACAAGAACTCGTATTAGCTTGACCTCTGTTTTGTATTTCCAATAAAGAATGAATTAATAATAATTTATTGCAAGAGGCTTTGTAAATAATCCTTTGGAGTAATCATTTTTACAGCTGTAAAGAATTAAACAAACCTTATTTCAGGAGATATCTGGAGGGAGGATAATGTCTTTTCCAGTCAGCATTCAAATGATGTAAGCACAAGACACAACAAGGCATTGTCACTTCATAATAAAGAATAATATTAACAAAATCTCTTGTCTGTCTGTTAGTCACTTGTTTTTATTTGTTTGTATCAAATTTCACAATGTATACTATATCACCTTATTAGCCTAAAGTGTATCTTCAAGCATTTGAATCAAAAGTTGAAAGATAATCCTCAGAGTAAAGCATGTCTTCACCATCCTATAGGAAACAGTGCTGTACATGACCTTGTGTTTTAACCATCATCCTTACTACTGTACTGCTCAGAGAGAAAGGGAGAAAGAGAGAGAGGGGGGGATAGAGAGGGGGGAGAGAGGAGGGGGAAGAGAGATAAATTGGGGAGGGAGAGAGAGAGGGGAGGGAGAGAGAGATGGGGAGAAAGAGAGGGAGCAAAAGAGAGTGAGTGAGTGAGTGAGAGAGAGAGAGAGAGAGAGAGAGAGAGACAGAGAAAGCGCTACTTGGGTGGCTGCAGCTACTGTAGCATAAATCAGATGAGGCCATGTAGCCCTTTGAGGGGGCTAAAAGACATTTCATTCCTCATAGATAACCCTTATCACTCGATAGCTCTCTTGACTGCATTTAGAATCAGGTCTATGACCTCAAAATGGATAGACAATTTCCTGGGAAGTCAAATTACAATTTTGGCTGTGAACTTGCTGACACTTACTGAATGAGGGACAAGATAACACACATTTCTGACATTCTGGTTCAAGGTACTCTGTAATCAGATGTGTGGACATGATTGGTTAACTTGACGGCTACCAATAATGTCAATGCACAATACATTTAAAAATGCCATTAGAAATGCTGCTTTGACTTGAAAATGTAAGCCACTTATTGACAGACATTATACACTTCACATTACGGAGGCAGTAAATGACCTCAGAAATACGAAAACATTGTGTGTCTCTGTCGTGACCATGGTGATCTGTGCAGGCGGCGGGATAGCTGTTGAATTGCTATATTCAGGTGGAGTGAAACTCTTAGTAGACAGGTGGGGAGAAAGGGAGCCTGTCTGATCATATGTGTTTTTTGATTGATGCATGACATTGTAACTGGTCAACTTGTTATACGTCACTCTTCCTACTCCCACCCCCCTCTCGATATGGTTGAGCTGCACTTAACTTGTTCATTTATTTGACCTCGTCCTGACCTTGTTCATCAACTCAATAAATAACATATTCCGGAACAAAAATCCCATGCAGCTCCCAATGGGATTCATTCTGCTCTACGGAGGCTCAGGCCCCGATTTAATCAATTTATCAGGAATCATTATAATATGTTTCATTAGATGGCCTACGCAGGTTTTTATCAGGAATCATTATAATCTGTTTCATTGGATGGCCTACGCAGGTTTTTATCAGGAATCATTATAATCTGCTTCATTAGATGGCCTACGCAGGTTTTATCAGGAATCATTATAATCTGCTTCATTAGATGGCCTACGCAGGTTTTTATCAGGAATCATTATAATCTGCTTCATTAGATGGCCTACACAGGTTTTTATCAGGAATCATTATAATCTGTTTCATTAGATGGCCTACGCAGGTTTTTATCAGGAATCATTATAATCTGTTTCATTAGATGGCCTACGCAGGTTTTTATCAGGAATCATTATAATCTGTTTCATTAGATGGCCTACGCAGGTTTTTATCAGGAATCATTATAATCTGCTTCATTAGATGGCCTACACAGGTTTTTATCAGGAATCATTATAATCTGTTTCATTAGATGGCCTACGCAGGTTTTTATCAGGAATCATTATAATCTGCTTCATGAGATGGCCTACACAGGTTTTATCAGGAATCATTATAATCTGCTTCATGAGATGACCTACACAGGTTTTTATCAGGAATCATTATAATCTGCTTCATGAGATGGCCCATGTAGACTGGGGTCTCAGGAGCTCCTGGGTTATTGTTCTATAGCAGGAGTATGTGTGCGACCCAAATGGCACCCTATTCCCTATATAGGGCACTACATTTGACCACAGTACATTTGTCCCTGGTCAAAAGTAGTGCACTATTAAGGGAATAGGGTGCCATTTGGAACGTATCCTATATCAGCACAATGCATTAGTCCACAGGAGACAGCTATAGTTGTACTGGGTTTCTCTCACACCTTGGTTGGTCTGTTGGCTTTCTACATCCCTCTACCGTCACTGCAGTTTAATGTCAGACTGCCACTCCCCTGGGCAGCACTTAGGCCCATGCAGGCAGACGGCTGAATAGTACAGTAGGCTTGTCTTTATGCTGACGGCCTTACAGAAAGACAGGGGGTCTGCTGAATTCCATGTCCATCCCTTGTTTGCTGTTGATGGTGTGATTGATACTGACCACGAACAGAGAATTGTGTAACAGTACAGTTTTGTTTGACGGGATTCCAAAGGTAATCTACTAGTCCAGCCATGGCAACTGACAACAGCATCTCTGCCTGTTGATTTATCCTGCTATTTGTTGAATCTATCTGTTAGAGATCGACATCAACTGGTGTGACACTTGTACAACACACAAGTGGTTTTATAAAGCCTCCTCTATGTGCATGTCTCTCCACATACAAACCAGATTCCACTTGGCTAGGTAAAGGTATCCTGTAACAGTCTCTGTAGGCAGGCAGCATGCAGGAGTGCATCACAGCACCTGCTAGCTACAGGTTGTAGCAACAGACAGACAGACAGACGGGGAATAGTGCCCCCTCAGAATGCATTAGGGCTGATTGGTGAGGACGTGGTGAAAAGCGTTGCTTTCAGACATGGGTCTGCGTCCCAAATGGCACCCTATTCCCGACCTATATACAGAGTGCACTAAGCCCTATGGGCCCTGGTCACAAGTAGTGCACTATGTAGGGAACAGGGTGCCGTTTGGGGCACACGGTGTGTTCATCGTCACTTGGCGTGTTCATCGTCACTTGGCTGAGAGGGATACTGCTTTGCCACCTCATAGCTCTGACTAAGAGACCGTGGTGTGACAGAGAGCCCTTAAGCCTGTTCAGTTAACAAACAGTCCAGGATAGAAGGAACTGGTGACGCATGTTGCTGGCACAGAGGTCTGCTTCTGTAGACCAACACTAAGAGTGGGTGGGAGGAGGACAACAGTCAGTGCTTTCACTCAACAGAAGCTTGGAAGGAACGACCACAAACAACCAATAACTATGTATGCTTGCCAGAAAAACGAAACATCCACAACGAACGAGAAGATAATGAATGAAATAATTTATGAAGCTATCAATCATTTATAATAAGCTTTGAGTTTTGAGTTACTTTCTCAGCTGGGCTGACTCCTGCTTGTGCTGTAGCTAGGCAAATATTTTCAGGCGGAAGAATGTGTTTCAGGGGAGGTGGGGAAAGAGGAGGTGAGGGGGAGCTAGCTCTGACCCAGATTGGCTGACATGCAGCTGAGGCAGCTTCCACCGTACAGGCAGCAGGAGCACAGCACACCACAGTACATTTTTAATGGCAACCACTTGAACATTGGCACTTAAAGGACAGTGGAGCTTCTGTTGCCGAGTGTAGTTGAACCTCCACTGTTTAATTATGTGCTCTTGTCTGTTAAATGGATGGCTCCTAATTGTATTATTTCTGGACTGCTATGTGTTGTTACTGGCGGTTTGTGAGGTTGGTGCTACTTGTCAGATAGTTTAGGTTCGTCATGATGTGTTACTGTTTCCTGCTGTTCACGCCTGTTGCTCTGATCTTGTGTTTGATACAGCAGACTGAAACTATTTCAAAACTGATGACCTCACAGAGCAGAACTCCAGTTTTCCATGCATGTGATACGCAGAAGACCCCAGATTCTGATACATAAAGAGTTGTCCAGGAGCACCTCTTTCTCCTCCATAGCCGCTGCTAAGCGATACGTTGTTTATGAAGATGTCCAGTGAATGTGAAATGTGTTGACACCACAACACAGTCCAGACTTGGATACACATAATCCCAAATGCTAATCCATAAAAACGTGTGTTAAATTGGCTGTTCTGTTTTGCTTGTTTACAGCAGGTCATTTAATAGGGAACTGTATTGTTACATCACCAACATTAGGAGAATAAAGGCGCTTACATGGCATCCATTCTAAAACCTGGCCCAACTCTTTATATATAACTGTCTCTGGAGGTGCCTACTTCTAGACATGAAGGCTGGTTTAGGGTTTAGAGAGTGGCTGGTGCTTTTGTTTCGACCTCTCCTTCCCATTGGAGGAGAGGAATTAAAACATCATGCATATTCAGTGGGAATGAATTAGGAGGAGAATAGAGGCCCTCCACCTGCCTTTGATCTAAACGGCTGGGCATAATGCAGTGCACATCTTTGGGTTGAAACCACTGGAGTTGAGTTGCGGCGGGAGGGTCGGCACAAGAGAAGGTCTAGTGACTGGGAGCTATTTCATCTCCATCCCACTGACTGCATTTCACTGAACCGACCGTCGTGTTGTCAGAATGTCAAGTGATCCCTGATCATGGGCTGCAACTACAGTCATAGCCTACAGTCATCGATACGTCCCAAATGGCACCCTATTCCCTACATAGGGCACTACTTCTGCCATTTGGGATGCAGATATGGCCTCCTCACTATGAAGAGATGTTCTCGTATTCAGTGACCATTTCAGCCACTCAGGCAGGTTATTGGGCACAGTATGCAGCCTGAGGCTTTACAAAATACATTTTTGTTTTAGGAATTCAGACCCAAGGTAATTATATGAATTATGTCATGTGCCCGATGTTTCAGGGTAAACATGTGTTTAACAAGGTCAGTGTTGGTGACTGGGAACATCCTGAAAATCTATTCTGCAGTGATATGTCATTCAGTGTGATTCACTTCTCCACTTTGGAGTCAGCCATGGAACCACTGAGAATTGAGCACAGTGGAATATATAATTGGCCCTCTTTACAGGAACAGTGACATTCAAACCAATGTGTTGGTCTTTGAGCAGAAAAAGCCCTCATCCCAACAAGTGGTTGGATGTGAGATGAAGGACCTGCAGCGATGTCTTTCAGGTCTCCCATGGCTGCTTCTGAGTTACACTCCTGCATGGTTGAATAAGTACAATTTGGGCTGGTCATCCCTCAGGCTCTCGGTCAGGGATCATGACTATCTTCACATGGTATGGCCCAGCGGTGTGAACATGGTATGGCCCAGCGGTGTGAGCATGGTATGGCCCAGCGGTGTGAACATGGTCTGGCCCAGCGGTGTGAACATGGTATGGCCCAGTGGTGTGAACATGGTATGGCCCAGCGGTGTGAACATGGTCTGGCCCAGTGGTGTGAGCATGGTATGGCCCAGCGGTGTGAACATGGTATGGCCCAGTGGTGTGAACATGGTATGGCCCAGCGGTGTGAGCATGGTATGGCCCAGCGGTGTGAACATGGTATGTCCCAGCGGTGTGAACATGGTATGGCCCAGCGGTGTGAACATGGTATGGCCCAGCGGTGTGAACATGGTATGGCCCAGCGGTGTGAGCATGGTATGGCCCAGCGGTGTGAACATGGTATGTCCCAGCGGTGTGAACATGGTATGGCCCAGTGGTGTGAACATGGTAGGTCATGTCTGCTAAATTAATAACATGCAAATGTACTATCTCTCCATCTCATTCTCTCCAGGGCCCATTTACACCCCCTTCCCTCCATTTCAAACTGCTCTGCTGGCAACCCTGTCCTCTCTCTGTAAACGACTGCTACTCTACTGACAACCCTGTCCTCTCTCTGTAGAGGACTGCTACTCTACTGACAACCCTGTCCTCTCTCTGTAGAAGACTGCTACTCTACTGACAACCCTGTCCTCTCTCTGTAGAGGACTGCTACTCTACTGACAACCCTGTCCTCTCTCTGTAGACGACTGCTACTCTACTGACAACCCTGTCCTCTCTCTGTAGACGACTGCTACTCTACTGACAACCCTGTCCTCTCTCCGTAGAGGACTGCTACTCTACTGACAACCCTGTCCTCTCTCTGTAGAGGACTGCTACTCTACTGACAACCCTGTCCTCTCTCTGTAGACGACTGCTACTCTACTGACAACCCTGTCCTCTCTCTGTAGAGGACTGCTACTCTACTGATAACCCTGTCCTCTCTCTGTAGACGACTGCTACTCTACTGACAACCCTGTCCTCTCTCTGTAGAGGACTGCTACTCTACTGATAACCCTGTCCTCTCTCTGTAGACGACTGCTACTCTACTGACAACCCTGTCCTCTCTCTGTAGAGGACTGCTACTCTACTGACAACCCTGTCCTCTCTCTGTAGACGACTGCTACTCTACTGACAACCCTGTCCTCTCTCTGTAGAGGACTGCTACTCTACTGACAACCCTGTCCTCTCTCTGTAGAGGACTGCTACTCTACTGACAACCCTGTCCTCTCTCTGTAGACGACTGCTACTCTACTGACAACCCTGTCCTCTCTCTGTAGAGGACTGCTACTCTACTGACAACCCTGTCCTCTCTCTGTAGAGGACTGCTACTCTACTGACAACCCTGTCCTCTCTCTGTAGAGGACTGCTACTCTACTGACAACCCTGTCCTCTCTGTGTTCACTTTCTCAGATAGCTAAGCCCACACATTGTATGTTAGTGTAATAGATCATGTTTAGAAGTAGGCCGAGTGAACACACATCCAGTAACTTGCCGGTGCAGAGTACAAATGTCCTGAAAGTAATACACACATCCACACACTGTTGAATGCTCCCGCAGTTTTAATGTGCAACGCTTCAACCTGAACGTCTCCATTAGGCTCTTTAGAATAAATCATATCAGTTTGACCATGTTCCATCCTTCCAGGCAGCCCTGTACCACATCGGGTCAACATTACGTAAATCAGCCTTTATAAGGAGAGGGAGCCTCTTAATTCTGGGTAATGACATCCACTGTGCTTTCCACAATACACTGTGCTTTCCCTTAATATCCTCTCGGCTCCACTTTGGATTCTTTCACATCTGATAAGAGGTTGTTGGCAGAGCATAATGTTGGGTACAGAGCTGTGGTAACCACTAACCAGCAGCAGCATCCCAGACAATGCTGAGAGCCACTGTGTGACTGGGCTCTCCTATCTGTGGTCTCTCTGCTGCAATCTGAATGGAATGGAATGCAGCACGGTATCATAGCAGGACCAGTCTGAATGTAATGCAGCACGGTATCATAGCAGGACCAGTCTGAATGTAATGCAGCACGGTATCATAGCAGGACCAGTCTGAATGTAATGCAGCACGGTATCATAGCAGGACCAGTCTGAATGTAATGCAGCATGGTATCATAGCAGGGCCAGTCTGAATGTAATGCAGCACAGTATCATAGCAGGACCAGTCTGAATGTAATGCAGCACGGTATCATAGCAGGACCAGTCTGAATGTAATGCAGCACGGTATCATAGCAGGACCAGTCTGAATGTAATGCAGCACGGTATCATACCAGGACCAGTCTGAATGTAATGCAGCACGGTATCATAGCAGGACCAGTCTGAATATAATGCAGCACGGTATCATAGCAGGACCAGTCTGAATGTAATGCAGCACGGTATCATAGCAGGACCAGTCTGAATGTAATGCAGCACGGTATCATAGCAGGACCAGTCTGAATGTAATGCAGCACGGTATCATAGCAGGGCCAGTCTGAATGTAATGCAGCACGGTATCATAGCAGGACCAGTCTGAATGTAATGCAGCACGGTATCATAGCAGGGCCAGTCTGAATGTAATGCAGCACGGTATCATAGCAGGACCAGTCTGAATGTAATGCAGCACGGTATCATAGCAGGGCCAGTCTGAATGTAATGCAGCACAGTATCATAGCAGGACCAGTCTGAATGTAATGCAGCACGGTATCATAGCAGGACCAGTCTGAATGTAATGCAGCACGGTATCATAGCAGGACCAGTCTGAATGTAATGCAGCACGGTATCATAGCAGGGCCAGTCTGAATGCAATGCAGCATGGTATCATAGCAGGACCAGTCTGAATGTAATGCAGCACGGTATCATAGCAGGACCAGTCTGAAGTATCATAGCAGGGCCAGTCTGAATGTAATGCAGCACGGTATCATAGCAGGACCAGTCTGAATGTAATGTAATGCAGCACGGTATCATAGCAGGACCAGTCTGAATGTAATGTAATGCAGCACGGTATCATAGCAGGACCAGTCTGAAGTATCATAGCAGGGCCAGTCTGAATGTAATGCAGCACGGTATCATAGCAGGGCCAGTCTGAATGTAATGCAGCACGGTATCATAGCAGGGCCAGTCTGAATGTAATGCAGCACGGTATCATAGCAGGACCAGTCTGAATGTAATGCAGCACGGTATCATAGCAGGACCAGTCTGAATGTAATGCAGCACGGTATCATAGCAGGACCAGTCTGAATGTAATGCAGCACGGTATCATAGCAGGACCAGTCTGAATGTAATGCAGCACGGTATCATAGCAGGACCAGTCTGAAGTATCATAGCAGGGCCAGTCTGAATGTAATGCAGCACGGTATCATAGCAGGGCCAGTCTGAATGTAATGCAGCACGGTATCATAGCAGGACCAGTCTGAATGTAATGCAGCACGGTATCATAGCAGGACCAGTCTGAATGTAATGCAGCACGGTATCATAGCAGGACCAGTCTGAATGTAATGCAGCACGGTATCATAGCAGGACCAGTCTGAATGTAATGCAGCACGGTATCATAGCAGGGCCAGTCTGAATGTAATTCAGCACGGTATCATAGCAGGGCCAGTCTGAATGTAATGCAGCACGGTATCATAGCAGGACCAGGCGAGGAGATGCAAGCTTACAGCCAGGTTGAATGAGATTGGAAATCGGCGCTCTCAAGTAACGCTCTGAGTGTTTGCCTTGTTTCAGAAGTCAGCACTCTTGTTCATGTTTTCAGCTCCAGTGACTCACTGGGCTGCGTCGAAGAGAGATCCGCTGCTGCTATTTCAGCACTTTCCACTGCAATCGATTCAGCCAGCCCTGAAGGGGAAATCAGGCCCATCATGTTCCTTACAGAGATGCACGCACAATCACACACAGATGGACGGACACACACACACACACACAAGCATGCACATACATGCAGACACAGACATAAACAGACAGACTTGAGCTCACACACACACACACACACACACACACACACACACACACACACACACACACACACACACACACACACACACACACACACACACACACACACACACACACACACACACACACACGTGCAAGTCTGTCAGCTGAGAGCTCAACCTGCTTGTAATTAATATACTTCCTTTATATGCAAAAGTCATTTTAATAACTCTACTACATGTTTATACTACCTTAATTACCTCGACTAACCAGTGCCCCCACAAATTGACTCTGTACCGGTACCCCCTGTATATAGCCTCGCTATTGTTATTTTACTGCTGCTCTTTAATTATTTGTTACTTTATTTATTTCTTTTTTAGGTATTTTTCATAAAACTGCGTTCTTAGTTAATGGGCTTGTTAGTCAGCATTTCACTGTAAGGTCTACTACACCTGATGTATTCAGCATTTCACTGTAAGGTCTACTACACCTGATGTATTCAGCATTTCACTGTAAGGTTTACTACACCTGATGTATTCAGCATTTCACTGTAAGGTCTACTACACCTGATGTATTCAGCATTTCACTGTAAGGTCTACTACACCTGATGTATTCAGCATTTCACTGTAAGGTCTACTACACCTGATGTATTCAGCATTTCACTGTAAGGTCTACTACACCTGATGTATTCAGCATTTCACTGTAAGGTCTACTACACCTGATGTATTCAGCATTTCACTGTAAGGTCTACTACACCTGATGTATTCAGCATTTCACTGTAAGGTCTACTACACCTGATGTATTCAGCATTTCACTGTAAGGTCTACTACACCTGATGTATTCAGCATTTCACTGTAAGGTCTACTACACCTGATGTATTCAGCATTTCACTGTAAGGTCTACTACACCTGATGTATTCAGCATTTCACTGTAAGGTCTACTACACCTGATGTATTCAGCATTTCACTGTAAGGTCTACTACACCTGATGTATTCGGCGCATGTGACAAATAACATTTGATTTGATTTGAACAACAGAACATTACAAACACAGACGGTGCGCGCGCACACACACACACACACACACACACACACACACACACACACACACACACACACACACACACACACACACACACACACACACACAAACACACACACACACACACACACACACACACACACACACACACACACACACACACACACACACACACACACACAAACACAAAGAAACCAGCCCCTCTGGTCCTGACCTTCAGATGGACACAACACAACAGGAATTAGAGAGGAGTTACAGAAGCTCCAGACTCTGATGACTCACTCCTTTCTACCAGGGGGTTTTTGTCAAAGGCTTCACATCTACAGGGGGCTGCCGGGGTAGCCAGTGTTGCGGAACGACAGAGTCACCACAGAGTGGCAAAACTTGGCAAGCCACACCAACAAAACCTTGGCCAGATCTCACAGGTCATAATGACTGTGTCCCAAATGGCAACCTATTCCCTACATAATGCATTACTTTTGACCAGAGTAGTGCACTATGTAGGGAATAGGTTGCCATTTGGGCATCAGCCAGTGACACTGCAGCCAGGTGACGTCTAGGGTATATACGGTCTAATCAAACACCTTTTGGACCAGAAAACCCCTCCAACTCAGGGGCTGCTGCTGGGATAGGCAGAAAATAGAATCCGAAAGCAGGGAATTATATTTTGGGAGATAATTTGAAGTTCACAAGGGGTATACCACAATTATCGCTCCTGGTTAACCACATGCGGCGGGTGTTCAACAGAGCATTACCCTACTGGTCCCATAACACATTAGATTCATGTTGGATGAATGTAAAATGGATATTGGTTCTGTGTATAATACAGTTACTGTCAGAAATCAATTTGTAGTATTTTATTACTGTAATGGATATGTATTTAGAGATATAGAGATCGGTTTCAAAACAAGATGGTCCTCCTCAGCCTACTCCATGTGACCGTGAAGACAGTATCTAGAGATCAGGACGTAAGAGACAGCATCTAGAGATCAGGACGTAAGAGACAGCATCTAGAGATCAGGACGTAAGAGACAGCATCTAGAGATCAGGACGTAAGAGACAGCATCAAGAGATCAGGACGTAAGAGACAGCATCTAGAGATCAGGACGTAAGAGACAGCATCTAGAGATCAGGACATAAGAGACAGCATCTAGAGATCAGGACGTAAGAGACAGCATGTAGAGATCAGGACGTAAGAGACAGCATCTAGAGATCAGGACGTAAGAGACAGCATGTAGAGATCAGGACGTAAGAGACAGCATCTAGAGATCAGGACAGTAAGAGAGAGCATCTAGAGATCAGGACGGTAAGAGACAGCATCTAGAGATCAGGACATAAGAGACAGCATCTAGAGATCAGGACGTAAGAGACAGCATCTAGAGATCCGGACGTAAAAGACAGCATTTAGAGATCAGGATGGTATGAGACAGCATCTAGAGATCAAGACGTAAGAGACAGCATCTAGAGATCAGGACGGTAAGAGACAGCATCTAGAGATCAGGACATAAGAGACAGCATCTAGAGATCAGGACGGTAAGAGAGAGCATCTAGAGATCAGGACATAAGAGACAGCATCTAGAGATCAGGACGGTAAGAGAGAGCATCTAGAGATCAGGACATAAGAGACAGCATCTAGAGATCAGGACATAAGAGACAGCATCTAGAGATCAGGACATAAGAGACAGCATCTAGAGATCAGGACGGTAAGAGACAGCATCTAGAGATCAGGACATAAGAGACAGCATCTAGAGATCAGGACATAAGAGACAGCATCTAGAGATCAGGACATAAGAGACAGCATCTAGAGATCAGGACATAAGAGACAGCATCTAGAGATCAGGACATAAGAGACAGCATCTAGAGATCAGGACGGTAAGAGACAGCATCTAGAGATCAGGAGGGTAAAGAAGAAAACAAATGTTATCGTCCATTTATAGTAACAATCTAAATGAAATAATTACATGGTGTAAGACTCTCCTGTGCTGCTGACCTAATTCATCTACCAATCCCTGTGAGTATAAAGTTGGATTGAAAAAAAACCTTTGGATCAAATAGAGAGAGCATGTTGCCTGAGAGAAACTATTTTTACTGGCAGTATTGAAGAACGATGGCATTGATTTAGCCTTCCTTCTTACATGAGTTATAATGCAGATTATTCTAGAAAAAATCAATAAAACTCAACATTAGACATCATAGTGAAGCCAATAAGAGTTGGTTCCTCATCCTACCACTACTGTAACTCACTATTAGACATCATAGTGAAGCCAATAAGAGTTGGTTCCTCATCCTACCACTACTGTAACTCACTATTAGACATCATAGTGAAGACAATAAGAGTTGGTTCCTCATCCTACCACTACTGTAACTCACCATTATACATCATAGTGAAGCCAATAAGAGTTGGTTCTTCATCCTACCACTACTGTAACTCACTATTAGACATCATAGTGAAGACAATAAGAGTTGGTTCCTCATCCTACCACTACTGTAACTCACTATTCAACATCATAGTGAAGCCAATAAGAGTTGGTTCCTCATCCTACCACTACTGTAACTCACTATTAGACATCATAGTGAAGCCAATAAGAGTTGGTTCCTCATCCTACCACTACTGTAACTCACTATTCGACATCATAGTGAAGCCAATAAGAGTTGGTTCCTCATCCTACCACTACTGTAATTCACTATTAGACATCATGGTGAAGCCAATAAGAGTTGGTTCCTCATCCTCATCCTACCACTACTGTAACTCACTATTAGACATCATAGTGAAGACAATAATAATTAGTTCCTCATCCTACCACTACTGTAACTCACCAATAGACATCATAGTGAAGCCAATAAGAGTTGGTTCCTCATCCTACCCCTACTGTAACTCACTATTCGACATCATAGTGAAGCCAATAAGAGTTGGTTCCTCATCCTACCACTACTGTAACTCACTATTAGACATCATAGTGAAGCCAATAAGAGTTGGTTCCTCATCCTACCACTACAGTAACTCACTATTCGACATCATAGTGAAGCCAATAAGAGTTGGTTCCTCATCCTACCACTACTGTAACTCACGATTAGACATCATAGTGAAGCCAATAAGAGTTGGTTCCTCATCCTACCACTACTGTAACTCACTATTAGACATCATAGTGAAGCCAATAAGAGTTGGTTCCTCATCCTACCACTACTGTAACTCACTATTCAACATCATAGTGAAGCCAATAAGAGTTGGTTCCTCATCCTACCACTACTGTAACTCACTATTCGACATCATAGTGAAGCCAATAAGAGTTGCTTCCTCATCCTACCACTACTGTAACTCACTATTAGATATCATAGTGAAGACAATAACAGTTGGTTCCTCATCCCACCACTACTGTAACTCACCACTAGACATCACAGTGAAGCCAATAAGAGTTGCTTCCTCATCCTACCACTACTGTAACTCACTATTAGACATCATAGTGAAGACAATAAGAGTTGCTTCCTCATCCTACCCCTACTGTAACTCACTATTAGACATCATAGTGAAGCCAATAAGAGTTGGTTCCTCATCCTACAATTACTGTAACTTACTATTCGACATCATAGTGAAGACAATAAGAGTTAGTTCCTCATCCTACCACTACTGTAACTCACTATTAGACATCATAGTGAAGCCAATAAGAGTTGGTTCCTCATCCTACCACTACTGTAACTCACTATTCGACATCATAGTGAAGCCAATAAAAGTTGGTTCCTCATTCTACCACTACTGTAACTCACTATTAGACATCATAGTGAAGCCAATAAGAGTTGGTTCCTCATCCTACCACTACTGTAACTCACTATTCGACATCATAGTAAAGCCAATAATAGTTGGTTCCTCATCCTACCACTACTGTAACTCACAATTAGACATCATAGTGAAGACAATAAGAGTTGGTTCCTCATCCTACCACTACTGTAACTCACCATTATACATCATAGTGAAGCCAATAAGAGTTGGTTCTTCATCCTACCACTACTGTAACTCACTATTAGACATCATAGTGAAGACAATAAGAGTTGGTTCCTCATCCTACCACTACTGTAACTCACTATTCAACATCATAGTGAAGCCAATAAGAGTTGGTTCCTCATCCTACCACTACTGTAACTCACTATTAGACATCATAGTGAAGCCAATAAGAGTTGGTTCCTCATCCTACCACTACTGTAACTCACTATTCGACATCATAGTGAAGCCAATAAGAGTTGGTTCCTCATCCTACCACTACTGTAATTCACTATTAGACATCATGGTGAAGCCAATAAGAGTTGGTTCCTCATCCTCATCCTACCACTACTGTAACTCACTATTAGACATCATAGTGAAGACAATAATAATTAGTTCCTCATCCTACCACTACTGTAACTCACCAATAGACATCATAGTGAAGCCAATAAGAGTTGGTTCCTCATCCTACCCCTACTGTAACTCACTATTCAACATCATAGTGAAGCCAATAAGAGTTGGTTCCTAATCCTACCACTACTGTAACTCACTATTAGACATCATAGTGAAGCCAATAAGAGTTGGTTCCTCATCCTACCACTACAGTAACTCACTATTCGACATCATAGTGAAGCCAATAAGAGTTGGTTCCTCATCCTACCACTACTGTAACTCACGATTAGACATCATAGTGAAGCCAATAAGAGTTGGTTCCTCATCCTACCACTACTGTAACTCACTATTAGACATCATAGTGAAGCCAATAAGAGTTGGTTCCTCATCCTACCACTACTGTAACTCACTATTCAACATCATAGTGAAGCCAATAAGAGTTGGTTCCTCATCCTACCACTACTGTAACTCACTATTCGACATCATAGTGAAGCCAATAAGAGTTGCTTCCTCATCCTACCACTACTGTAACTCACTATTAGACATCATAGTGAAGACAATAAGAGTTGGTTCCTCATCCTACCACTACTGTAACTCACTATTAGACATCATAGTGAAGCCAATAACAGTTGGTTCCTCATCCCACCACTACTGTAACTCACCACTAGACATCACAGTGAAGCCAATAAGAGTTGGTTCTTCATCCTACCCCTACTGTAACTCACTATTAGACATCATAGTGAAGCCAATAAGAGTTGGTTCCTCATCCTACAATTACTGTAACTTACTATTCGACATCATAGTGAAGACAATAAGAGTTAGTTCCTCATCCTACCACTACTGTAACTCACTATTAGACATCATAGTGAAGCCAATAAGAGTTGGTTCCTCATCCTACCACGACTGTAACTCACTATTCGACATCATAGTGAAGCCAATAAAAGTTGGTTCCTCATTCTACCACTACTGTAACTCACTATTAGACATCATAGTGAAGCCAATAAGAGTTGGTTCCTCATCCTACCACTACTGTAACTCACTATTCGACATCATAGTAAAGCCAATAAGAGTTGGTTCCTCATCCTACCACTACTGTAACTCACTATTAGACATCATAGTGAAGACAATAAGAGTTGGTTCCTCATCCTACCACTACTGTAACTCACTATTAGACATCATAGTGAAGCCAATAAGAGTTGGTTCCTCATCCTACCACTACTGTAACTCACTATTAGACATCATAGTGAAGACAATAAGAGTTGGTTCCTCATCCTACCCCTACTGTAACTCACTATTAGACATCATAGTGAAGCCAATAAGAGTTGGTTCCTCATCCTACCACTACTGTAATTCACTATTAGACATCATGGTGAAGCCAATAAGAGTTGGTTCCTCATCCTCATCCTACCACTACTGTAACTCACTATTAGACATCATAGTGAAGACAATAAGAGTTAGTTCCTCATCCTACCACTACTGTAACTCACCAATAGACATCATAGTGAAGTCAATAAGAGTTGGTTCCTCATCCTACCCCAACTGTAACTCACTATTAGACATCATAGTGAAGCCAATAAGAGTTGGTTCCTCATCCTACCACTGCTGTAACTCACTATTCGACATCATAGTGAAGACAATAAGAGTTGGTTCCTCATCCTACCACTACTGTAACTCACCATTATACATCATAGTGAAGCCAATAAGAGTTGGTTCTTCATCCTACCACTACTGTAACTCACTATTAGACATCATAGTGAAGACAATAAGAGTTGGTTCCTCATCCTACCACTACTGTAACTCACTATTCAACATCATAGTGAAGCCAATAAGAGTTGGTTCCTCATCCTACCACTACTGTAACTCACTATTAGACATCATAGTGAAGCCAATAAGAGTTGGTTCCTCATCCTACCACTACTGTAACTCACTATTCGACATCATAGTGAAGCCAATAAGAGTTGGTTCCTCATCCTACCACTACTGTAATTCACTATTAGACATCATGGTGAAGCCAATAAGAGTTGGTTCCTCATCCTCATCCTACCACTACTGTAACTCACTATTAGACATCATAGTGAAGACAATAATAATTAGTTCCTCATCCTACCACTACTGTAACTCACCAATAGACATCATAGTGAAGCCAATAAGAGTTGGTTCCTCATCCTACCCCTACTGTAACTCACTATTCGACATCATAGTGAAGCCAATAAGAGTTGGTTCCTCATCCTACCACTACTGTAACTCACTATTAGACATCATAGTGAAGCCAATAAGAGTTGGTTCCTCATCCTACCACTACAGTAACTCACTATTCGACATCATAGTGAAGCCAATAAGAGTTGGTTCCTCATCCTACCACTACTGTAACTCACGATTAGACATCATAGTGAAGCCAATAAGAGTTGGTTCCTCATCCTACCACTACTGTAACTCACTATTAGACATCATAGTGAAGCCAATAAGAGTTGGTTCCTCATCCTACCACTACTGTAACTCACTATTCAACATCATAGTGAAGCCAATAAGAGTTGGTTCCTCATCCTACCACTACTGTAACTCACTATTCGACATCATAGTGAAGCCAATAAGAGTTGCTTCCTCATCCTACCACTACTGTAACTCACTATTAGATATCATAGTGAAGACAATAACAGTTGGTTCCTCATCCCACCACTACTGTAACTCACCACTAGACATCACAGTGAAGCCAATAAGAGTTGCTTCCTCATCCTACCACTACTGTAACTCACTATTAGACATCATAGTGAAGACAATAAGAGTTGCTTCCTCATCCTAACACTACTGTAACTCACTATTAGACATCATAGTGAAGCCAATAAGAGTTAGATCCTCATCCTACCACTACTGTAACTCACTATTAGACATCATAGTGAAGCCAATAACAGTTGGTTCCTCATCCCACCACTACTGTAACTCACCACTAGACATCACAGTGAAGCCAATAAGAGTTGGTTCCTCATCCTACCCCTACTGTAACTCACTATTAGACATCATAGTGAAGCCAATAAGAGTTGGTTCCTCATCCTACAATTACTGTAACTTACTATTCGACATCATAGTGAAGACAATAAGAGTTAGTTCCTCATCCTACCACTACTGTAACTCACTATTAGACATCATAGTGAAGCCAATAAGAGTTGGTTCCTCATCCTACCACTACTGTAACTCACTATTCGACATCATAGTGAAGCCAATAAAAGTTGGTTCCTCATTCTACCACTACTGTAACTCACTATTAGACATCATAGTGAAGCCAATAAGAGTTGGTTCCTCATCCTACCACTACTGTAACTCACTATTCGACATCATAGTAAAGCCAATAATAGTTGGTTCCTCATCCTACCACTACTGTAACTCACAATTAGACATCATAGTGAAGACAATAAGAGTTGGTTCCTCATCCTACCACTACTGTAACTCACCATTATACATCATAGTGAAGCCAATAAGAGTTGGTTCTTCATCCTACCACTACTGTAACTCACTATTAGACATCATAGTGAAGACAATAAGAGTTGGTTCCTCATCCTACCACTACTGTAACTCACTATTCAACATCATAGTGAAGCCAATAAGAGTTGGTTCCTCATCCTACCACTACTGTAACTCACTATTAGACATCATAGTGAAGCCAATAAGAGTTGGTTCCTCATCCTACCACTACTGTAACTCACTATTCGACATCATAGTGAAGCCAATAAGAGTTGGTTCCTCATCCTACCACTACTGTAATTCACTATTAGACATCATGGTGAAGCCAATAAGAGTTGGTTCCTCATCCTCATCCTACCACTACTGTAACTCACTATTAGACATCATAGTGAAGACAATAATAATTAGTTCCTCATCCTACCACTACTGTAACTCACCAATAGACATCATAGTGAAGCCAATAAGAGTTGGTTCCTCATCCTACCCCTACTGTAACTCACTATTCAACATCATAGTGAAGCCAATAAGAGTTGGTTCCTCATCCTACCACTACTGTAACTCACTATTAGACATCATAGTGAAGCCAATAAGAGTTGGTTCCTCATCCTACCACTACAGTAACTCACTATTCGACATCATAGTGAAGCCAATAAGAGTTGGTTCCTCATCCTACCACTACTGTAACTCACGATTAGACATCATAGTGAAGCCAATAAGAGTTGGTTCCTCATCCTACCACTACTGTAACTCACTATTAGACATCATAGTGAAGCCAATAAGAGTTGGTTCCTCATCCTACCACTACTGTAACTCACTATTCAACATCATAGTGAAGCCAATAAGAGTTGGTTCCTCATCCTACCACTACTGTAACTCACTATTCGACATCATAGTGAAGCCAATAAGAGTTGCTTCCTCATCCTACCACTACTGTAACTCACTATTAGACATCATAGTGAAGACAATAAGAGTTGGTTCCTCATCCTACCACTACTGTAACTCACTATTAGACATCATAGTGAAGCCAATAACAGTTGGTTCCTCATCCCACCACTACTGTAACTCACCACTAGACATCACAGTGAAGCCAATAAGAGTTGGTTCTTCATCCTACCCCTACTGTAACTCACTATTAGACATCATAGTGAAGCCAATAAGAGTTGGTTCCTCATCCTACAATTACTGTAACTTACTATTCGACATCATAGTGAAGACAATAAGAGTTAGTTCCTCATCCTACCACTACTGTAACTCACTATTAGACATCATAGTGAAGCCAATAAGAGTTGGTTCCTCATCCTACCACGACTGTAACTCACTATTCGACATCATAGTGAAGCCAATAAAAGTTGGTTCCTCATTCTACCACTACTGTAACTCACTATTAGACATCATAGTGAAGCCAATAAGAGTTGGTTCCTCATCCTACCACTACTGTAACTCACTATTCGACATCATAGTAAAGCCAATAAGAGTTGGTTCCTCATCCTACCACTACTGTAACTCACTATTAGACATCATAGTGAAGACAATAAGAGTTGGTTCCTCATCCTACCACTACTGTAACTCACTATTAGACATCATAGTGAAGCCAATAAGAGTTGGTTCCTCATCCTACCACTACTGTAACTCACTATTAGACATCATAGTGAAGACAATAAGAGTTGGTTCCTCATCCTACCCCTACTGTAACTCACTATTAGACATCATAGTGAAGCCAATAAGAGTTGGTTCCTCATCCTACCACTACTGTAATTCACTATTAGACATCATGGTGAAGCCAATAAGAGTTGGTTCCTCATCCTCATCCTACCACTACTGTAACTCACTATTAGACATCATAGTGAAGACAATAAGAGTTAGTTCCTCATCCTACCACTACTGTAACTCACCAATAGACATCATAGTGAAGTCAATAAGAGTTGGTTCCTCATCCTACCCCAACTGTAACTCACTATTAGACATCATAGTGAAGCCAATAAGAGTTGGTTCCTCATCCTACCACTGCTGTAACTCACTATTCGACATCATAGTGAAGCCAATAAGAGTTGGTTCCTCATCCTACCACTACTGTAACTCACTATTAGACATCGTAGTGAAGCCAATAAGAGTTGGTTCCTCATCCTACCACATCTGTAACTCACTATTAGACATCATAGTGAAGCCAATAAGAGTTGGTTCCTCATCCTACCACTACTGTAACTCACTATTCGACATCATAGTGAAGCCAATAAGAGTTGGTTCCTCATCCTACCACTACTGTAACTCACTATTCAACATCATAGTAAAGCCAATAAGAGTTGGTTCCTCATCCTACCACTACTGTAACTCACTATTAGACATCATAGTGAAGACAATAAGAGTTGGTTCCTCATCCTACCCCTACTGTAACTCACTATTAGACATCATAGTGAAGCCAATAAGAGTTGGTTCCTCATCCTACCACTACTGTAACTCACTATTAGACATCATAGTAAAGCCAATAAGAGTTGGCACCTCATCCTACCACTACTGTAACTCGATTGAATGAGAGGTGCTCTAAATATCCATATGGAAGGTGTCGTAACAATATCCCTGTTATGTATGACATCTCTATCCCCTTCTCTTTTCCAGGATGTACCTACACTATGCTGTTCTGTTGTGTGTTTGTTAAACAATGTTTTCTTGGCAGGAGTTCTGTTGGTTTTCCTCAGGCTGGATGCGTGTGATCTTTCTCCTGAAACAGAGAGCGATTTTTGCGCTCTAAATACACAGCGAGCAGCTCTTCAAAAATAAACCCCATTTCAGAAAGATGGGATCACAGCACAGAGAAAACAAGAGCCGCTACTCATTGTAATCTGTGCTTCGTCTTGTCATTCTTCTGTATGCCGTCTGTGGAAAACATTTACAGGATGTGAGAGAATCATCCAAAGTTGCCGCCTTAAATTGATCTAATAGTGCTAGGTCTCAATATCTATATGTGGACTGGAGCAACATGATCTCATCAACTGGCTGTAAGGCAATAACCAACCCAATAACACAACTGATTACTTTTGGATGGCACTGCCTCCAACTAGTTGTGAAAGCCCCTAACAGAATTGGAGAATGCTCATGAAGCCTTGGGGGCTTAACGTTAAAGCCATGATGATGGTAACTACATGTAGTGGGAGAAAATTGCAACTGAAATTGTGTTCCTTAAGCTGTGGAATTTATTTCCCAGTTCTGTTTAATGCTGTGTGTGTGTGTGTGTGTGTGTGTGTGTGTGTGTGTGTGTGTGTGTGTGTGTGTGTGTGTGTGTGTGTGTGTGTGTGTGTGTACATGTTTCCATTATCAGAAATAGATGTGGAAAGATAATCAACACATTTCATTCACATAGTAATGATTTTCATACATATCTAATATTTGTGCCAAGGGGGTAGGCCCGCAGGGGAAAAGGGTTGTTTCTGGATCGGACACATGCCAACCTAAAGCCTGCACTGCATTTCATTCCAATCAGATCCAGGGAGGGTAGTGAATGAGGGCACAGTAATACGCAGCACAGGGGACGGATGTCTCAAGCGTCTCAGAGTAGGATCGCTGATTTAGGATCAGTTTGACCTTTTAGCTCATAATGAATGAGATTACAGCACTCCTACTCTGAGAGGTTTGAGACATACTGTACAGTCCCAGATCATATGATTTTCTGAAACTTTTCTAAAGATGATGCTGGGTAACTGAACTCAGGCTCTTATGCTAAGCAGACATCCTCAGATTCATATAAGTATGTAGCAATCAGTGTAAACGGTCGGGAACATCACCAATCACCAATGGTTTCATCTAATTTCACGAATCATTAGAATAACGCAGAGCCTGTGAAGCAATTAGCAGAACAACATCATGCCACTGTCTATCCATTTGATACAGCACGGAGAATGTAGACATCTCACTACACAGACAATGGGTACAATCCACAACCAGAGCTGTGTACCATGTAATGAGTTCAACAAACCAGATCTTATTCCAAACAAACACTGAAACCAGAGCAAAAGGAAACCTCTCTAGCTACATCTGCTGAAAGGATACATGGATGGATTCATTCGTATTTTATGTGTGTGTGTGTGTGTGTGTGTGTGTGTGTTTATTCATAATGTGTGTTGAGATGACTGTGCTGAGGGTGAGATGATTAATGGTTGATGAAACACTACAACTCTGGACACCATCGTTCAGATTGACTACCGCTCTATTCCTTCGTGTCTCTCCCTGATGTGTAAGACTTGGCCCCGATGGCACCCTATTCCCTACATAGTGCACTCCTTTTCACCAGGACCCTGGTCAAAAGTAGTGCACTATGTTGGGAATAGGGTGCCATTTGGGACACAGACTTGCTAATTTGATTAACGACTGTAAACAATTAACAGAATGCACATTTCACAGAATAACAAACAACCTCCTCAGATGGTGGTGTCTGCTGCGTCTCGCACTGATTACCTTGATCACGACTCAAATTGCCATCAGCACATTTCTCCATTGTCTCTTTGTGTGCACTGGATGCTATTACATAGCTATCAATCTCTGGTATGACGCCAGCAGAACGGCTGAGGCAGCACTGAATGGAAACAATGTTCAGTTGCAGGCACTTTACAGTAACAAGCACAATAATGAACTTATCATCCAAAATAACCTGTTACCACCCTCAAACCATTTCAACCAAGCCAAGAAGATAATGTTTCTATTTGGGGTATTGAATTGCATTGCAATACAGTATTGCTGCTTATTCTCAGCATCTCAAATTCTGTTAATTTATATCCTGTGTATAAAGGGTACAGTACATTCAGATAGCTCTTCTTCAGTTCAGACCTGTTCTTCAAAGGTTACAATACCCCCAGTTGTTCATCTCGCATTAAACACTAGAGTTTCCTCTCTTCCTCTCTCCTCTCTTGAGTTGGTTGCAGCAGCAGCAGCAACATTAAGCCTTGTTAAAAGGCTATAGCCTCCATGTGTTCACAAAGACTCCTCATTTTCCGCAGGCATCAGACTGCACCGCCGTTGAGACACACAAACAATAGGTAATAACCATGGGCTGCTTTGACTTGCCTGTGCGTGTGTGTGTGTGTGTGTGTGTGTTTGTGTAGAGGAGAAAGAGGCCCTAATACGTGTCATTCTTTGAAGGCGTCAAAACCCATAAATAAATAAATTGGGACGCAGTGGCAGAGACGTGCTGTGAGGCTCACAGGGAAAAGAAAGGCTGTCAAGGTCGCGGTGTCACGGGGGCATGGCGAAATGGATCAGGAGGCTGACGCAGGGGCATTAAAGGAGCTGTCTGGCAGGTTTACAGTGGAGAGAGGGGTGGAGAAGAGAGGGTAGAGGTGGAGAGGAAAATGGGAGAGAGGAGAGGGAGAGAGGTGGAGATGAGAGGAGAGAGGGGAGAGGGAGAGAGGTGGAGCAGGGCAGGGGGAGAAGAGAGGGGTTGGGAGAGACAGGAGGGGTGGGGAGGGAGAGGTGGAGATGAGAGGGGGAGAGGGGAGGGAGGGTGGGGAGAGGTGAGGGGTTGGGAGAGTTGACCCAATATTTTGGACAAAAACAGAGGAATGTAACTAAGGCGGGGAATGTCAATACAATCAAACTAGTAAGGGCAATGATCACAAGTCAGTCATAACGTGGCTAATAGACTAGCGCATTTATTTATGTAGCAAGCTAAAAACATGGACCCTAATGTTTATTGGCTAGCTAGCTGTTAGGAGGATGTCATGTCATTGGAGGAGTGGGTGAGTGACTGACTTTTCCCCCTTATATCAGCTAGAGATGCAGGTGTCATTTGGCTAGCTAGCAAGAAATGTGAATCACTTTGCTAGCTAGCTATGCTATACTTGAATGACTGTTATCCAGTAGCTATCTACTCCGATTTCAGAGCACTCTTGTCTGAGTGTGCCAGAGCGCATAATAATTGATGAATTTACGAAAGCGCAACACCTGCTGAATATGACCGGTGTCAGTAAAGGTACACCAAAAAAGTAATAGTTAGTCTTGAATGCTCTAGTAACATGTAAACAACCTAACAAGCTCAGAGTGAGGTGTTCTTTAGCCAGTTAGCTTGGGTGCTTGGTTGGGACAAGCGTGCATTGGCAGGCAAGCTGCAGAAGGACGAGCAGGTTACTATTCCACATCAATTATCAGTGCAATTTGGATGGCCAACTATCTGAAAAAGGGTTTATCTAATGTTCCTTCGTTAGATTTGAACACATCTTGCTCTGGCTAGCATTAGTTGTTGATCTTGTTGTTGTTGGTGTGCATATGGGGAAAGATAGCCTACCTTTTCATGGTTGTTTGATGAATAAATAGGAGTGTAAAGTTCCTAAATGTGCTCGCTTGTCAGAAAAAAGTGTCATATTCTTCATGGAGATGTATATGAACAGATTTTAATAAGATTTAATGTTGCTAAAATCATTTCCACTTAAAGAACACCTGCTCTTTCCATGACAGACTGACCAGGTGAATCCAGGTGAAAGTTAGGATCCCTTATTGATGTCACTTGTTAAATCCACTTCAATCCGTGTAGATGAAGGGGAGGAGACAGGTTAAAGAAGGATTTTTAAGCCTTGAGACAATTGAGATATGGATTGTGTATGTGTGCGATTCAAAGGGTGAATGGGCAAGACAAAATATTTACATGCCTTTGAACAGGGTATGGTAGTAGGTGCCAGGCGCACCGGTTTGTGTCTAGAACTGCAACGCTGCTGGGTTTTTCACACTCAACAGTTTCCCATGTGTATCAAGAAGTGTCCACCACCCAAAGGACATCTAAACAACTTGTCACAGCTGTGGGAAGTCAACATGGGAGTCAACATGGGAGTCAACATGGGCCAGCATCCCTGTGGAACGCTTTCGACACCTTGTGGATTCCATACCCCAATGAATTGAGGCTGTTCTGAGGGAGGGGGGTGTAACTCCATATTAGGAAGGTCCTCTTTTGTGTGCCAAGGGGGCAGGTCCTCTTCTGACTGGGAAAGGTGAGGGGGCTGTTTGTGTATCTGCATGTGCACATGCATGTAGCGGGGCAGGGTGTGTGTGCGTTTGCGTGTGTGTTTGTGTTCCCCGGGGGTTCTCATTAAAGGAGATCTCAGACTGATGCTTTGTGTGCTACTGACTTAGGAGCCCAGCGGGGGAGATGGGGGAGAGGTTGCAGGAGTCATTTAATTGAGCATGCCCAGACCTATAGCGATCCAAATTCATCAGTATTCTTTTGTGTGCCACTCATCCTGGATAGATATGATTTGGCAATTGAATAAACCTTGACATTCTGTGGGATTAAATTACCATGGCACTGGCGGACTGGCAGTATATGCAGGGTTGTGGTTATCATGCTCAACAGAGTATCTCCAATGAACATACGAGAAGAAAAACGCAAACAATTAATATATCAAATCTACTCCAATCCAAATGAACGAAATGTAACAATTGTGATAGTTTTAGATTATGTCTAAACCAACCTCAGTGTATGAAAGTTGGGGGATTGTTTGGGGTAAAGAAATCTGCATCGGCCTGGAGTTGACAGACAACACTAATTCAATGAAGTGCTATAACCATAAAGCAGAAAAAATCACACAAATCATATGAAAACAACATGGAAAATGATTCTCCCATTTAAAGTTTATCCCATTTACAAGTGGTCCAACATGACTCACTCCTCTAGAGCAGAGATTAGCAACTGGCGATCCCCCTTTTGTTGGTCCATGGATCAATACACCCCCCCACCCTCCCAAAATATAATTACTGTATATATATATGGCCCCATGGCACAAGGATCTGTACACAATTCCTGGAAGCTGAAAATGTCCCAGTTCTTCCATGGCGTGCATACTCACCAGAGATGTCACCTTCTTATCTTATCTAAAAATCTTAAAATAACGATCAAATCAAATCAAATGTTATTAGTCACATGCGCTGAATACAACATGTGTAGACCTTACAGTGAAATGGTTACTTACGAGCCCCTAACCAAACAATAGAGTTTAAAAAATATATTAATAAGAATAAGAAATAAAAGTAAAAATAAATTATAGAGCAGCAGTAAAACAACAATAGCGAGACTATATACAGGGGGGTACCGGTACAGAGTCAATGTGCGAGGGCACCGGTTAGTTGAGGTAATATGTACATGTAGGTAGAGTTATTAAAGTGACTATGCATAGATGACAACAACAGAGAGTATCGGCAGTGTAAAGAGGGGGGGTAGAAGCTGTTAAGAAGCCTCTTGGACCTAGACTTGGTGCTCTGGTACCACTTATCGTGCGGTAGAAGTGTCTATGACTAGGGAGACTGGAGTCTTTGACAATTTTTAGGGCCTTCCTCTAACACCGCCTAGTATAGAGGTCCTGGATGGCAGGAAGCTTGGCCCCAGTGATGTACTGGGCCGTACGCACTACCCTCTGTAATGCCTTGCGGTCGAAGGCTGAGCAGTTGCCATACCAGGCAGTGATGCAAACAGGCAGTGATGCAACCATGCTCTTGATGGTGTAGCTGTAGAACCTTTTGAGGATCTGAGGACCCATGCCAAATCTTTTCTGTCTCCTGAGGGCGAATAGGTTTTGTTGTGCCCTCTTAACGACTGTCTTGGTGTGCTTGGACCATGTTAGTTTGTTGGTGATGTGGACACCAAGGAACTTGAAGCTCTCAAACTGCTCCACTACAGCCCTGTCGATGAGAAGAGGGGCGTGCTCTGTCCTCTTTTTCCTGTAGTCCACAATCATCTCCTTTGTCTTGATCATGATGAGGGAGAGGTTGTTGTCCTGGCACGGCCAGGTCTCTGACCTTCTCCCTATAGGCTGTCTCGTCGTTGTCTGTGATCAGGCCTACCACTGTTGTGTCATCGGCAAACTTAATGATGGTGTTGGAGTCATGCCTGGCCGTGCAGTCATGAGTGAACAGGGAGTACATGAGGAGACTGAGCACGCACCCCTGAGGGGCCCCTATGTTGAGGATCAGCGTGGCAGATGTGTTGCTACCTACCCTTACCACCTGGGGGGCGGTCTGTCAGGAAGTCCAGGATCCAGTTGCAGAGGGAGGTGTTTAGTCCCAGGGCCCTTAGCTTAGTGATGAGCTTTGAGGGCACTATGGTGTTGAACGCGGAGCTGTAGTCAATGAATAGCATTCTCACATAGGTGTCCCTTTTGTCCAGGTGGGAAAGTGTCGTGTGGAGTGCAATAGAGATTGTATCATCTGTTGATCTGTTGGGACGGTATGCAAATTGGAGTGGGTCTAGGGTTTTTGGGATAATGGTGTTGATGTGAGCCATGACCAGCCTTTTAAAGCACTTCATGGCTACAGATGTAGTAGTCATTTAAGCAGGTTACCTTAGTGTTCTTGAGCACAGGGACTATGGTGGTCTGCTTAAAACATGTTGGAATTAAAGATTCAGACAGGAAAGGGTTGAAAATGTCAGTGAAAACACTTGCCAGTTGGTCAGCGCATGCTTGCAGTACGTGTCCTGGTAATCCGTCTGGCCCTGCGGCCTTGTGAATGTTGACCTGTTTAAAGGTCTTACTCACATCAGCTGCGGAGAGCGTGATCACACAGCCTTACGGGAACAGCTGGTGCTCTCATGTATGTTTCAGTGTTATTTGCCTCGAAGCGAGCATAGAAGTAGTTTAGCTCGTCTGGTAGGCTTGTGGGCTGCTCTCGGCTGTGCTTCCCTTTGTAGTCTGTAGTTGTCTGCCACATCCGACGAGTCGGTGTAGTACGTTTCGATCTTAGTCCCGTATTGACGCTTTGCCTGTTTGATGGTTCGTTGCAGGGCATAGTGGGATTTCTGATAAGCTTCCGGGTTAGAGTCTCGCTCCTTGAAAGCGGAAGCTCTAGCCTTTGGCTCAGTGTTGACGTTGCCTGTAATCCATGGCTTCTGGTTGTTGTATGTATGTACGGTCACTGTGGGGACTACGTCATCGATGCACTTATTGATGAAGCCAATGTGTTGAATTGCAGGAAATTAGCTGTAAAACAGCACATTTTTCTCTCTGCCCCTAACAAATTGTGTTGAGAAATTAACTCTAAAAGGAGGGCTGCTAAAATGTAAGGGGTGGGGGCAACAACATTTCACTTAGGGTCCCCAAAAGAGTAGGGCCGGCTCTGACTGCATATGTGGATGTGGATATGCAGACACGGATATGCAGATTTTTTGTGGCACCCATCCCAATTAAGTTGCCCATCCCTGATTTAGATTATGTCCATAATTAGGGCAGAAAAGTCCTTCTGAGATTGAGGATGTCCTAATATGTGTGTTGGGTGGGTCAGAATCTTGTGTCCAGGCAGCATGCTGCTAGCCTTATGAAGTGCATTGGTAGTCAGCTGTTCTCCTGCAGAAGGAGATGCTATCATCTGTGGTAGATCTCCCTACAGACACCTGTTGGCCTGTGGATGATGAGCACAATACTGATTCTGCCTCCGTCCTTTCCTTTCCCTGCTCTGCTCTGGTTAGCGTTCCCCAAATGGCACGCTCTATATTCCCCTATGGGTCCTGGTCAAAAGTAGTGCACTATATAGGGAATAGGGAGCCATTTGGGATGTAGCCATGCTCTGCTCTGCTCACACACTGTATGTAGATCCTAGGTGGAGCGTCATCTGTATGGAGATCCTAGCTGGAGCGTCATCTGTATGGAGATCCTAACTGGAGCATCATTTGTGTGGAGATCCTAGCTGGAGCTTCATCTGTATGGAGATCCTAGCTGGAGCTTCATCTGTATGGAGATCCTAACTGGAGCATCATTTGTGTGGAGATCCTAGCTGGAGCTTCATCTGTATGGAGATCCTAGCTGGAGCGTCATCTGTATGGAGATCCTAGCTGGAGTGTCATCTGTATGGAGATCCTAGCTGGAGCGTCATCTGTATGGAGAGCCTAGCTGGAACTTCATCTGTATGGAGATCCTAGCTGGATCGTCATCTGTATGGAGAGCCTAGCTGGAGCTTCATCTGTATGGAGATCCTAGCTGGAGCTTCATCTGTATGGAGATCCTAGCTGGAGCATCATCTGCATGTAAATCCTAGCTGGAGCTTCATCTGTATGGAGATCCTAACTGGAGCATCATTTGTGTGGAGATCCTAGCTGGAGCTTCATCTGTACGTAGATCCTAGCTGGAGCTTCATCTGTACGTAGATCCTAGCTGGAGCTTCATCTGTGCGTAGATCCTAGCTGGAGCTTCATCTGTACTTAGATCCTAGCTGGAGCTTCATCTGTGTGGAGATCCTAGCTGGAGCTTCATCTGTACATAGATCCTAGCTGGAGCTTCATCTGTACGTAGATCCTAGCTGGAGCTTCATCTGTATGGAGATCCTAGCTGGAGCGTCATCTGTATGGAGATCCTAGCTGGAGTGTCATCTGTATGGAGATCCTAGCTGGAGCTTCATCACGAGTAGCTCTGCTGCTGAATCATAAATCATCTAGATTCACACCATGTAGCAGCAGATGGTAGCACCCTGTTCAACCTCTATGTACGTATGTTCGCTGGCTATATGGCTGACTTAGCTGAACAGCAGAGCAGAGGCACTGAAACATGACAAAAGTCTGTGTTTTGCCTGTCTGGAGTTGAAGTGTAGTGTGTAGCATGTGATCCCCAGTGCTGCCTGTCAATAAAGGCTCTATCATTGCTCTATAACAGATCAGTGAAAATGTATACCTGTCCTATTTGGTCATCTAACAACCAACAGTCAGGCAGTCTTTAATGTGTGATGGAAGTTGTTCTGCGAACCACTCTCACACAATGAGTAACCAGAGAGCCTGAGATGTGAAGGCTTATTGTTAGCCCTGCTGAGGTAATGCATTTTGCCTCGGCATTACCTTAGCAGGGCTAACACATTAGACCCAGACACAGGACACCCAAGTCTGAACCCCAGTCAGTCACATGTGCACAACACACCTCCTGGCTCTTAGTTGAACCCAGGATGTATCACAAGAGGAGCCCATTGGGTTCACAGTGGGTTTCTATTGGGTTAACTGTGGGTTTGTATTGGATTTACAGTGGGTTTATATTGAGTTTACAGTGGGTTTATATTGGGTTAACTGTGGGTTTGTATTGGATTTACAGTGGGTTTATATTGGGTTTACAGTGAGTTTATATTGGGTTAACTGTGGGTTTATATTGGGTTAACTGTGGGTTTATATTGGGTTTACAGTGGGTTTATATTGGGTTTATATTGAGTTTACAGTGGGTTTATTTGGGGTTTACAGTGGGCTCATATTGGGTTTACAGTAGGTTTACAGGGGGTTTATATTAGGTTTACAGTGGGTTTATTATGGGTTTACAGTAGGTTTATTTTGGGGTTAATAGTCATCACTGGTCCATGACTTTACTGCTCTCAGTCAGCCTCCTCACCTCAGGGTGTAAACAGCAACAGTCAGTTACTATCTCTCTGCTATGACTCTCAGCCCCTCAGAGTATTTACCTCCCATCAGTATAATCCCCAAGCAGAGGTTATCTGACATGTTAGAGGTGATGGATTAGGAGATGTGTCTTTGTGTGCTAACTAAGCCTGGTAATGATGTCCATGTTAGAGGTGATGGATTAGGAGATGTGTCTTTGTGTGCTAACTAAGCCAGGTAATGATGTCCATGTTAGAGGTGATGGATTAGGAGATGTGTCTTTGTGTGCTAACTAAGCCAGGTAATGATGTCCATGTTAGAGGTGATGGATTAGGAGATGTGTCTTTGTGTGCTAACTAAGCCAGGTAATGATGTCCATGTTAGAGGTGATGGATTAGGAGATGTGTCTTTGTGTGCTAACTAAGCCAGGTAATGATGTCCATGTTAGAGGTGATGGATTAGGAGATGTGTCTTTGTGTGCTAACTAAGCCAGGTAATGATGTCCATGTTAGAGGTGATGGATTAGGAGATGTGTCTTTGTGTGCTAACTAAACCAGGTGATGATGTCCATGTTAGAGGTGATGGATTAGGAGATGTGTCTTTATGTGCTAACTAAGCCAGGTAATGATGTCCATGTTAGAGGTGATGGATTAGGAGATGTGTCTTTGTGTGCTAACTAAGCCAGGTAATGATGTCCATGTTAGAGGTGATGGATTAGGAGATGTGTCTTTGTGTGCTAACTAAACCAGGTGATGATGTCCATGTTAGAGGTGATGGATTAGGAGATGTGTCTTTATGTGCTAACTAAGCCAGGTAATGATGTCCATGTTAGAGGTGATGGATTAGGAGATGTGTCTTTGTGTGGTAACTAAGCCAGGTAATGATGTCCATGTTAGAGGTGATGGATTAGGAGATGTGTCTTTGTGTGCTAACTAAGCCAGGTAATGATGTCCATGTTAGAGGTGATGGATTAGGAGATGTGTCTTTGTGTGCTAACTAAGCCAGGTGATGATGTCCATGTTGTTGACTTGTCTCCCTGGCTGCATGGTGAGGGACTGATGTTGGAGTCAATAGCAATGAAAAGTCACAACAATAACCCAATTGCCTAATTTTTGCCATTTATTCAGACTCAAGCCCTCCTCGGGATTTGATGCAAACAAGGGTTGAACTATTCTGTTAACTTTCCCAAAATGCTTAGGTTTTCCAGGAATCCTAGTTGGGGGATTTCAGGTTTCTCTCTACAGACTCCAGGAATCCTAGTTGGGGGATTTCAGGTTTCTCTCTACAGACTCCAGGAATCCTAGTTGGGGATTTCAGGTTTCTCTCTACAGACTCCAGGAATCCTAGTTGGGGGATTTCAGGTTTCTCTCTACAGACTCCAGGAATCCTAGTTGGGGGATTTCAGGTTTCTCTCTACAGACTCCAGGAATCCTAGTTTGGGGATTTCAGGTTTCTCTCTACAGACTCCAGGAATCCTAGTTTGGGGATTTCAGGTTTCTCTCTACAGACTCCAGGAATCCTAGTTGGGGATTTCAGGTTTCTCTCTACAGACTCCAGGAATCCTAGTTGGGGGATTTCAGGTTTCTCTCTACAGACTCCGGGAATCTTCCAGACAGGATTTCTGTAAAACCTATGCATTTTTAAAACACTGTGGCAAATGCCCACTGACAGATCCACTGAAGCTATGTGTCTGTGTAAAACCCCAGTGTGTGTTCTCCTGATCCAGCACCAGTCTGTATGATGAGTGGGGAGGACTGACAGAGGACTGGGCCATCTGTTTTACTACATGTGGGAAATCTTTGACTGATGACAAAAGTCACAACCAACTGTGTTTGTGATGATGCAAAACTTGAGGATGATTCTTTCTCAACCCTCCCCCTCCTGCTTGGTTGTGTGAACTTATGTTGACTGTTCTTACCATGTTACTGTAGCAAATCTTGTCTAAAAATACCAAAGAGGAAAATGTATTTGGGGAGAGGAATTGGTAGGATTTTTCTCTCTCTCTCTCTCTCTCTCTCTCTCTCTCTCTCTCTCTCTCTCTCTCTCTCTCTCTCTCTCTCTCTCTCTCTCTCTCTCTCTCTCTCTCTCTCTCTCTCTCTCTCTCTCTCTCTCTCTCTCTCTCACACACACACACAAAAACACTATTCTTACAGAATATGGATTCTCTATGGCCAAATAAATCAGTTATCTCTGCAATGCAGTCTATCAAACATTAATGTACAGTATGAATCTAATTCTTCCCGGCTGAAAAAGGAGGAACATAAAAGTGCCCGAAAGCACCAACAAGTAGAGTAATACAGTAATACAGTAATACAGTAATAGTAGTAATACAGTAATAGTAGTACACAATAGTACACTCTTATCCAGAGAGACTTACAAGAGGAATTAGGGTTAAGTGCCTTTCTCAGGGCTCATTGACACATTTTTCACCTAATCGTCTCGGGGATTCAAACCAGCGACCTTTCAGTTACCAGACAAACACTATTAACCACTAGGGTACTACAGTAACACAGTACCACAGTGCTACAGTAACAATGTAATACAGTACTACAGTAACACAGTACTACAGTAATAGAGTACTACAGCAACACAGTACCACAGTAATACAGTAACACAGTACTACAGTAATACATTACTACAGTAATACGGTACTACAGTATCACACTACCACAGTAATACAGTACTACTGTACTACAGTAACACACTACTACAGTACTATAGTAATAGATTACCACAGTACTAGAGTACCACAGTACTACAATACTACAGTACTACAGTAATACAGTACTGCAGTACCACAGTAATACAGTACTACAGTAATACAGTACTTGAACAGCCGAGCTCATCCATAGTGTGTATGATCTCCCAGCAGCTAAACTGGGTCAAGAACTGCTGTAGAGTAGTCTAGGAAAAGCACCCCCGGGGGGCGTCCTAAATGGCACCATATCCCCTATTTAATGCACTTATTTTGTGAACTAAATAGTAAATATAGTGCACTATGTAGGGAATAGATGGCCATTTGGGACATAGACCCATAGTCTAGTAGAGCAGATTAGTGTCTTGGTCTCTAGGTCTGTCATGCTGCATTAGAGGGCTCTCGCGAGGACAAGCTCCATGACAACAACATGTTCCATAACCAATAGTCATGAACTGTCTCGGCATGAAGTGCGCCCCAAATGGCACCCAGTGCCCTATTTAGTGCACTACTCTTTTTTTTTTTTTTTTACCAGAGTGCTATAGGGAATGGGGTACAATTTGGGACATAACCTGAGAGTCACAGTGAGCAGGACAAATAAGGTGCCATTTAGAGAAAGAGATCCAAGATCGCATAGCAGTTCAGACGTCTTTTGTCCTCGTCTTGTCGTGTCCTGTATATATATATATATTTACAACTTTTTTCACATACATTTTATTTTTATTTTCCATCAACTCATCTTCTAAACACTCTCCTGCAACCAGCCTCACCAATTTATATTTATAAAAAAGTATTATTTACCTCAGATCTGTAATCCTCCAAGAAGCTAGCCAGAAACTCCAAGAAGCTAGCCAGAAACTAGCCAGAAGCTAGCCAGGAGCTAGCCCAGAAGCTAATCAGAAGCTAGTTAGCTTCTTCACTGGCAAATCGTTAGTATTCAGCTAACCACGGTTTGTGGTCATCAGCTATCCTTTAGCTCGAAAATCTATCGAAAATCTATTGCCAGTTTTGTACGGCGCAGCGCGGCTCGGAACGGAACATACCGAACCAATTTTTCTCTCCATGTCCCTGGATTTCAACTGCTCTCTGGACATTCATACCCGGATCTCACAGCTAGCTAGCTGCTATCCGTGTGACAGTCGGCTTTCGTCGATTCCGGAGCAAACGTCGATTGTTCCGGTGCTAGCCAGCTCCGTCAATCACTCCTGAGTTCCATCATTCACTCCTGGGCTGCAGTCACCTATCCGGACCCGTTTTACTGCCTACGCGGAGCCCCACCGGGCATTCACAACTGGACTGCCAACGTTATCTACCTGAAGGAGATCCGGCTGGCTCCTCCGTCGCGACGTTACCTGAACGCCCATCTGCGGCCCGCTAACCGTTAGCTGTCTTACCGGATGCTATCTGAATAGACAATCGGACAATTTATTTATTTTTATTATTATTATGTTTTCTTCTCGGGCCTCTATAACTATATCTATTGTTCTTATTTTTGTTGTTGTTGTTGTGTGATTTGGATTAATCCCCTCTACCACACGGAAACCCACTAATCTACTGACCGAACGCAAGAGGTGGCTAACAACAGACCTCCATCCTATGCTAGCTTGCTACCGATGGCCTGGCTAGCTGTCTAAATCGCCGTGACCCTCAACCAACCTCTCCACTCACTGGACCCTTTTGATCACTCGACTAAGCATGCCTCTCCTTAATGTCAATATCTCTTGTCCATTGCTGTTCTGGTTAGTGTTTATTGGCTTATTTCACTGTAGAGCCTCTAGTCCTGCTCACTATACCTTATCCAACCTATTAGTTCCACCACCCACACATGCAATGACATCTCCTGGTTTCAATGATGTTTCTAGAGACAATATCTCTCTCTTCATCACTCAATACCTAGGTTTACCTCCACTGTATTCACATCATACCTTACCTCTGTCTGTACATTATACCTTGATGCTATTTTATCGCCCCCAGAAACCTCCTTTTACTCTCTGTTCCAGACGTTCTAGACGACCAATTCGTATTGCTTTTAGCCGCACCCTTATTCTACTCCTCCTATGTTCCTCTGGCGATGTAGAGGTGAATCCAGGCCCTGCAGTGCCTAGCTCCACTCCTATTCCCCAGGCGCTCTCTTTTGACGACTTCTGTAACCGTAATAGCCTTGGTTTCATGCATGTTAACATTGGAAGCCTCCTCCCTAAGTTTGTTCTATTCACTGCTTTAGCACACTCTGCCAACCCGGATGTTCTATCTGTGTCTGAATCCTGGCTTAGGAAGACCACCAAAAATTCAGACATTTTAATTCCAAACTACAACATTTTCAGACAAGATAGAACTGCCAAAGGGGGCGGTGTTGCAATCTACTGCAAAGATAGCCTGCAGAGTTCTGTCCTACTGTCCAGGTCTGTACCCAAACAATTTGAACTTCTACTTTTAAAAATCCACCTCTCTAAAAACAAGTCTCTCACCGTTGCCGCCTGCTATAGACCACCCTCTGCCCCCAGCTGTGCTCTGGACACCATATGTGAACTGATTGCCCCCCATCTATCTTCAGAGCTCGTGCTGCTAGGCGACCTAAACTGGAACATGCTTGACACCCCAGCCATCCTACAATCTAAACTTGATGCCCTCAATCTCACACAAATTATCAATGAACCTACCAGGTACCTCCCCAAAGCCTTAAACACGGGCACCCTCATAGATATCATCCTAACCAACTTCCCCTCTAAATACACCTCTGCTGTCTTCAACCAAGATCTCAGCGATCACTGCCTCATTGCCTGCATCCGTAATGGGTCAGCGGTCAAACGACCTCTCATCACTGTAAAACGCTCCCTGAAACACTTCAGCGAGCAGGCCTTTCTAATCGACCTCGCCGGGGTATCCTGGAAGGATATTGACCTCATCTCGTCAGTAGAGGATGCCTGGATATTTTTTTTAAATGCCTTCCTAACCATCTTAAATAAACATGCCCCATTCAAGAAATTTAGAACCAGGAACAGATATAGCCCGTGGTTCTCCCCAGACCTGACTGCCCTTAACCAACACAAAAACATCCTATGGCGTTCTGCATTAGCATCGAACAGCCCCCGTGATATGCAGCTGTTCAGGGAAGCTAGAAACCATTATACACAGGCAGTTAGAAAAGCCAAGGCTAGCTTTTTCAAGCAGAAATGTGCTTCTTGCTACAGTAACTCCAAAAAGTTCTGGGACACTGTAAAGTCCATGGAGAATAAGAACACCTCCTCCCAGCTGCCCACTGCACTGAAGATAGGAAACACTGTCACCACTGATAAATCCACCATAATTGAACATTTCAATAAGCATTTTTCTACTGCTGGCCATGCTTTCCACCTGGCTACTCCTACCCCTGTCAACAGCACTGCACCCCCAACAGCAACTCGCCCAAGCCTTCCCCATTTCTCCTTCTCCCAAATCCATTCAGCTGATGTTCTGAAAGAGCTGCAAAATCTGGACCCCTACAAATCAGCCGGGCTAGACAATCTGGACCCTTTCTTTCTAAAATTATCTGCCGAAATTGTTGCCACCCCTATTACTAGCCTGTTCAACCTCTCTTTCGTGTCGTCTGAGATTCCCAAAGATTGGAAAGCAGCTGCGGTCATCCCCCTCTTCAAAGGGGGGGACACTCTTGACCCAAACTGCTACAGACCTATATCTATCCTACCATGCCTTTCTAAGGTCTTCGAAAGCCAAGTCAACAAACAGATTACCGACCATTTCGAATCTCACCATACCTTCTCTGCTATGCAATCTGGTTTCAGAGCTGGTCATGGGTGCACCTCAGCCACGCTCAAGGTCCTAAACGATATCTTAACCGCCATCGATAAGAAACATTACTGTGCAGCCGTATTCATTGATCTGGCCAAGGCTTTCGACTCTGTCAATCACCCCATCCTCATCGGCAGACTCAACAGCCTTGGTTTCTCAAATGATTGCCTCGCCTGGTTCACCAACTACTTCTCTGATAGAGTTCAGTGTGTCAAATCGGAGGGTCTGTTGTCCGGACCTCTGGCAGTCTCTATGGGGGTGCCACAGGGTTCAATTCTTGGACCGACTCTCTTCTCTGTATACATCAATGAGGTCGCTCTTGCTGCTGGTGAGTCTCTGATCCACCTCTACGCAGACGACACCATTCTGTATACTTCCGGCCCTTCTTTGGACACTGTGTTAACAACCCTCCAGGCAAGCTTCAATGCCATACAACTCTCCTTCCGTGGCCTCCAATTGCTCTTAAATACAAGTAAAACTAAATGCATGCTCTTCAACCGATCGCTACCTGCACCTACCCGCCTGTCCAACATCACTACTCTGGACGGCTCTGACTTAGAATACGTGGACAACTACAAATACTTACAGTGCCTTGCGAAAGTATTCGGCCCCCTTGAACTTTGCAACCTTTTGCCACATTTCAGGCTTCAAACATAAAGATATAAAACTGTATTTTTTTGTGAAGAATCAACAACAAGTGGGACACAATCATGAAGTGGAACGACATTTATTGGATATTTCAAACTTTTTAACAAATCAAAAACTGAAAAATTGGTGTGCAAAATTATTCAGCCCCTTTACTTTCAGTGCAGCAAACTCTCTCCAGAAGTTCAGTGAGGATCTCTGAATGATCCAATGTTGACCTAAATGACCAATGATGATAAATACAATCCACCTGTGTGTAATCAAGTCTCCGTATAAATGCACCTGCACTGTGATAGTCTCAGAGGTCCGTTAAAAGCGCAGAGAGCATCATGAAGAACAAGGAACAAACCAGGCAGGTCCGAGACACTGTTGTGAAGAGGTTTAAAGCCGGATTTGGATACAAAAAGATTTCCCAAGCTTTAAACATACCAAGGAGCACTGTGCAAGCGATAATATTGAAATGGAAGGAGTATCAGACCACTGCAAATCTACCAAGACCTGGCCGTCCCTCTAAACTTTCAACTCATACAAGGAGAAGACTGATCAGAGATGCAGCCAAGAGGCCCATGATCACTCTGGATGAACTGCAGAGATCTACAGCTGAGGTGGGAGACTTTGTCCATAGGACAACAATCAGTCGTATATTGCACAAATCTGGCCTATGGAAGAGTGGCAAGAAGAAAGCCATTTCTTAAAGATATCCATAAAAAGTGTTGTTTAAAGTTTGCCACAAGCCACCTGGGAGACACACCAAACATGTGGAAGAAGGTGCTCTGGTCAGATGAAACCAAAATTGAACTTTTTGGCAACAATGCAAAACGTTATGTTTGGCGTAAAAGCAACACAGCTGAACACACCATCCCCACTGTCAAACATGGTGGTGGCAGCATCATGGTTTGGGCCTGCTTTTCTTCAGCAGGGACAGGGAAGATGGTTAAAATTGATGGGAAGATACAGGACCATTCTGGAAGAAAACCTGATGGAGTCTGCAAAAGACCTGAGACTGGGACGGAGATTTGTCTTCCAACAAGACAATGATCCAAAATATAAAGCAAAATCTACAATGGAATGGTTCAAAAATAAACATATCCAGGTGTTAGAATGGCCAAGTCAAAGTCCAGACCTGAATCCAATCGAGAATCTGTGGAAAGAACTGAAAACTGCTGTTCACAAATGCTCTCCATCCAACCTCACTGAGCTCGAGCTGTTTTGCAAGGAGGAATGGGAAAAAATTTCAGTTTCTCGATGTGCAAAACTGATAGAGACATACCCCAAGCGACTTACAGCTGTAATCGCAGCAAAAGCTGGCGCTACAAAGTATTAACTTAAGGGGGGATGAATAATTTTGCACGCCCAATTTTTCAGTTTTTGATTTGTTAAAAAAGTTTGAAATATCCAATAAATGTCGTTCCACTTCATGATTGTGTCCCACTTGTTGTTGATTCTTCACAAAAAAATACAGTTTTATATCTTTATGTTTGAAGCCTGAAATGTGGCAAAAGGTCGCAAAGTTCAAGGGGGCCGAATACTTTCGCAAGGCACTGTAGGTGTCTGGTTAGACTGTAAACTCTCCTTCCAGACCCATATCAAACATCTCCAATCCAAAGTTAAATCTAGAATTGGCTTCCTATTTCGCAACAAAGCATCCTTCACTCATGCTGCCAAACATACCCTTGTAAAACTGACCATCCTACCAATCCTTGACTTTGGCGATGTCATTTACAAAATAGCCTCCAATACCCTACTCAACAAATTGGATGCAGTCTATCACAGTGCAATCCGTTTTGTCACCAAAGCCCCATATACTACCCACCATTGCGACCTGTACGCTCTCGTTGGCTGGCCCTCGCTTCATACTCGTCGCCAAACCCACTGGCTCCATGTCATCTACAAGACCCTGCTAGGTAAAGTCCCCCCTTATCTCAGCTCGCTGGTCACCATAGCATCTCCCACCTGTAGCACACGCTCCAGCAGGTATATCTCTCTAGTCACCCCCAAAACCAATTATTTCTTTGGCCGCCTCTCTTTCCAGTTCTCTGCTGCCAATGACTGGAACGAACTACAAAAATCTCTGAAACTGGAAACACTTATCTCCCTCACTAGCTTTAAGCACCAACTGTCAGAGCAGTTCACAGATTACTGCACCTGTACATAGCCCACCTATAATTTAGCCCAAACAACTACCTCTTTCCCAACTGTATTTAATTAATTTATTTATTTTGCTCCTTTGCACCCCATTATTTTTATTTCTACTTTGCACATTCTTCCATTGCAAAACTACCATTCCAGTGTTTTACTTGCTATATTGTATTTACCTTGCCACCATGGCCTTTTTTGCCTTTACCTCCCTTCTCACCTCATTTGCTCACATTGTATATAGACTTGTTTATACTGTATTATTGACTGTATGTTTGTTTTACTCCATGTGTAACTCTGTGTCGTTGTATCTGTCGAACTGCTTTGCTTTATCTTGGCCAGGTCGCAATTGTAAATGAGAACTTGTTCTCAACTTGCCTACCTGGTTAAATAAAGGTAAATAAATAAATAAATAGGGAGAAGATAATGGACTTATTTCAATGAATCTGATGTTGATGTTGTTATTGTTAAACACTCTGTTTTCTACCAGGCGTAAGATTGACCTGGCCAGATCCACTCTCTAGTTCTGTTTCACTCATGGCTTCCTTCCTCACATATTTATAGAAAATATTTCATCCTTTCTCTATTGGACTGAGCCCAATCATGGGAAGACATTAACACTGTCTCAGCTTGGTCCACCCATATGCTAAATGCACACACTACTGAGAGTCTCTGGATGAAAAGTGTCTGCTAAATACATCATTATATTCTAAACAACCTGTCTCTGTATGGGCGTAGGGGCAAATGACACGTTGGACGTTGGAGACAGTCGCAGCATACTGTTGTGTTGGTATTACGTTACCATGGAAACGTTTTGTTAACTCTGACAACATTATTCAAGTCATAATGTCATTTAAATGTCCCCATCTGAAGCAGAAGCAGGGCAGTAAAGCTGTAGACACATACAGTAACTGAAATGACAGCTACAGTAACTATTCAACAGTCAAAACGGTAAATAAAGAAGGACCAATTACCTGTAATCAGTTCTTTGGGCACAGAGAAGTAAGTTTCCATTAATGTCAGTTGATGTCTGTCCGGTGCTGGAACAGAGATGAGAGAGGTTCTGTATGACACATCTCACAGAGCACTGTTGTGGAATAGCACGGCATAGTACAGCATTCCCTGTCAGTCATCAGGCCATGCTTTGTGTAGTTCTAATGAGGCTGTGGCTGATTTAAATATGTTACTTCCTCAACAGACCTGTGGTGACAGTGAGTGGTCAAAGATGAATAACTAACGCTGAGTCCTTAGCGTTGAGTCCTGGTGCTGAGGCATAGTGCTGAGTCCTGGTGCTGAGTCCTAGTGCTGAGTCCTAGTGCTGAGTCCTAGTGCTGAGTCCTAGTGCTGAGGCCTAGTACTGAGTCCTAGTGCTGAGTCATAATGCTGAGTCCTAGTGCTGAGTCCTAGTGCTGAGTCATAATGCTGAGGCCTAGAACTGAGTCCTGGTGCTGAGTCCTAGTGCTGAGTCCTAGTGCTGAGTCCTAGTGCTGAGGCCTAGTACTGAGTCCTAGTGCTGAGGCCTAGAACTGAGTCCTGGTGCTGAGTCCTAGTGCTGAGTCCTAGTGCTGAGGCCTAGTACTGAGTCCTAGTGCTGAGGCCTAGTGCTGAGGCCTAGTACTGAGTCCTGGTGCTGAGTCCTAGTGCTGAGTCCTAGTGCTGAGTCCTAGTGCTGAGGCCTAGTACTGAGTCCTAGTGCTGAGGCCTAGTGCTGAGGCCTAGTACTGAGGCCTAGTGCTGAGTCCTAGTGCTGAGGCCTAGTACTGAGTCCTAGTGCTGAGTCCTAGTGCTGAGGCCTAGTACTGAGTCCTAGTACTGAGGCCTAGTGCTGAGGCCTAGTACTGAGTCCTAGTGCTTAGTCCTAGTGCTGAGGCCTAGTACTGAGTCCTAGTGTTGAGGCCTAGTGCTGAGTCCTAAGTGCTGAGTCCTAGTGCTGAGAACTAGTGTTGAGTCCTAAGTGCTGAGGCCTAGTACTGAGTCCTAAGTGCTGAGTCCTAGTGCTGAGGCCTAGTGCTGAGTCCTAGTGCTAAGTCAAAATTCTGAATAAAAAGCTAATACTATGTGAACCCAGGTCTGTATGTTTGGTTTCCAAAACAGATTCCTAATGACATGGGGGTGACTTTCCTACCGCTGTTGTTCTGACATACACACTGAAAACACAACACAACCTAATTTCCCAGGATAACTTAATCAGCGGCTCAATGAAAGAGGCAGACACTTTTAACAGGGAGAAGTAGATTGTTGTCTGCCTGCCGAAGAGCTTTCCCTCCAAGCTTTGTTAAAATGGATGAATATGCAGTGGACATCACAGGGGAGAACAGCTCAAAGACAGGCTCCTGGATTGACTGACATTGAGGAGACCAGTTGTACAGTGTTTTGTTTCATTCAAGTACCATTTTATGCACGATTGTGTCTTTCAGCTGTTCAATCAACCAGGCAAATTTTATTCCATTTTGACTTTGCCAATGATTCCAACCTAACCTTTATTTTTTTTAAAACATTTGTCACATTTGCATATATTCGGCTGCCTTGGAGATTACAGTATAAAGTGACAATGACATGATAGAGGTATAAAAGCAAAAAGGCCCATCACTGCTTTAGACAGTCTGGCTGGAGAGACATGGACATTCATTCAACATCTAAATCAACAATTGCTCTTTTATTTTCCTGAATTCACATTCACATACAATTATATATATTTCTCTAATATCATGTTTGGATACGCTGTTTGTCATGTGTACAGATAGCAGCCCCGTTCACTACTATTTTGGGATAAAACGGCAACATGTTTATAACACGATGGTACTTTTCCATTTATACATGTTATAGGAGGTTTCACAAGGTCATTGCTCATGAAGTCTCATTTACTGCACAGAAAAAGTAACAAACCAATACTGGCTGATTATGAAACAAGCAGGAGTGTACCAATTGTGTTTGGAAACTTGTATTAATATAAAAGCCATTCTAAAATCCAATAAAAACAAGGCGTGTGACTAAGTTGTGGTACCAGCCGTGTAGCAACGCAGCAACACTGGGTTTTGGCCCCTGGCAGCGACTCCCTCGCTCTTCCCCTAACATTAACAAGAGGTGACGTGCATTCTCTTTAAAGCAGAATTTATCACAATGCAGAAGAACATTTCAATTAATAATGGATGGGTGTTTTCCTTAGAGGTTTAACCAAGGAGCAAAAAACAAGACATTTCGCATCGCGAAGGCATCAAAAATGTTAATGCAACGTTGGTTGTATTCTCATTATATGGCTGGCTTCTCTCTATGCTTACCACCTACTGTATGGAGGTTGAGGAAGACTTCATTGATTGAGAATATAATTCTTATAATTCATTCATTAATACACAGCTCATTTGAATATCTTTTATCTTCCAAATGAGCTAACAACGTTCATGTGGTTGAAGTGGCAACAGATTGTCTCTTGGTATTAAACCTAACGCTAACAGGTCTAGGTGTAGGTCGATACAGTACAACGTACTACACAGTGTAGGTCGATACAGTACACCGTACTACACAGTGTAGGTCGATACAGTACACCGTACTACACAGTGTAGGTCGATACAGTACACCGTACTACACAGTGTAGGTCGATACAGTACAACGTACTACACAGTGGAGGTCGATACAGTACAACGTACTACACAGTGGAGGTCGATACAGTACAACGTACTACATAGTGTAGGTCGATATAGTACAACGTACTACACAGTGTAGGTCGATACAGTACAACGTACTACACAGTGGAGGTTGATACAGTACAATGTACTACACAGTGGAGGTCGATACAGTACAATGTACTACACAGTGTAGGTCGATACAGTACAACGTACTACACAGTGTAGGTCGATACAGTACAACGTACTACACAGTGGAGGTCGATACAGTACAATGCACTACACAGTGGAGGTCGATACAGTACAATGTACTACACAGTGTAGGTCGATACAGTACAACGTACTACAGAGTGTAGGTCGATACAGTACAACGTACTACACAGTGGAGGTCGATTCAGTACAACGTACTACACACACAAAGGTTCATGGATTTGATTCTAGACATTATTCTGTTCTCATATAATCAGCCTTTTCATATTTCATGTCTTGTGTGTCATCATCAGAATGCAGGGTTTTCTATAGATCACACCATTGATCCTATCAGCCTACAGTTCAGGTATCAGCTTTCTTCCCAGTGCTTTTATAGAAGACATGCAAGGTTACGCAGCCGGCCAGAGAACTGAGAGGAGAGCTGAGAAGCTGAGAGGAGAGCTGAGAGGAGAGCTGAGAGGAGAGCTGAGAGGAGAGCTGAAAGGAGAGGAGAGCTGAGAGGAGAGCTGAAAGGAGAGGAGAACTGAGAGGAGAGGAGAACTGAGAGGAGAGCTGAAAGGAGAGGAGAACTGAGAGGAGAGCTGAGAGGAGAACTGAAAGGAGAGGAGAACTGAGAGGAGAGCTGAGAGGAGAGCTGAAAGAGGGGCTGAAAGGAGAGGAGAACTGAGAGGAGAGGAGAACTGAGAGGAGAGCTGAGAAGCTGAGAGGACAGCTGAAAGGAGAGGAGAACTGAGAGGAGAGCTGAGAAGCTGAGAGGAGAGCTGAAAGGAGAACTGAGAGGAGAGCTGAGAAGCTGAGAGGAGAGCTGAGAGGAGAGGAGAACTGAGAGGAGAACTGAGAGGAGAGCTGAGAGGAGAGCTGAAAGGAGAGGAGAACTGAAAGGAGAGGAGAACTGAAAGGAGAGGAGAACTGAGAGGAGAGCTGAGAAGCTGAGAGGAGAGCTGAAAGGAGAGGAGAACTGAGAGGACTGTCTTTCTGTGGGGGCGTGAATGTCTGGGAGATCACAGGGTCTCATACAGGATCATGACACCTCATTGGGATAAATGGTTTTCATTACCATGTGTTTGATGCTATGAGGGAGAGAGTGTCCATTACTACACCCACCAGTTGCTGCTGCTGAATCACTGTATCATTATTTGCAGTAGTGTAGAGAATTACTGGAGATTGTTGCAGAGCAGAGTGTGGAGAAAGAGAGAGAGAGGGGGGATAGAGGGAGAGAGGGAGAGAGACAGATGGTGAGAGGGAGAGAAACAGAGGGAGAGAGAGAGGGGGAGAGAAACAGAGGGAGAGAGAGAGGGGGAGAGAATGAGGGATAGAGAGAGAGAGAGGGGGAGAGAAACAGAGGGAGAGAGAGAGGGGGAGAGAATGAGGGATAGAGAGAGAGAGAGATGGGGAGAGAAACAGAGGGAGAGAGAGAGGGGGAGAGAAAGAGGGAGAGAGAGAGGGGGAGAGAAATCACTAACACTTCCCCTTCTTACCTTCTTCTCCTCTCCTCTGTCTCTCCATCCATTCCTCTTCCCATTGTTTATAATTAGTCATAATATTACTATTTGTGGGGAATCTAAGCAGAGGTGAGTGGCTGGTTTTGAAATATGGAGAGGAGCAAGAGAGCAGGGAATGACACACAAACAGACACACACGGGAAGGGGAGTCACTGGTTCCTGCTCCAGGGTGTGTCTCTGTATTATGCAGAGTGCACTCTGGTGCCTGTGGTCCCCTCAGGGCCAGTGAGTAGCTGCTTCCATGCAACATTGTCACCGTAAGCGATGCTGCCTGTTCCAGTGCAAAGAAATCATACCAAGCAGCAAGCCCTCATCCTATTCTGCTGTGCTACTGTACTCTTCCTGCTGTAATTCCCTCTGCTGCTGCCCAGTGCATTAAGAAGAAAAACATGCAACTATTTCTTGCATTTTCCACCTGTGTTATCCAGCTTCATTTCCTTCTCCTTCTTCCTCCCCTCCCACGCAACAATAGTTTACCGGAGAAATGCAGAGTGGGCAAAGACTACCAGCCATCTAATAATTCGCTGAGTGCTTTTTCAGTGAGTGAATGGTCACACATGGCTTGTTCTGCAAAGTGTTTTGTTTTTTCCATTTCAGTACAATTTACTCTGGTGTTGTACACATTTCAGTGAAGGAAAGGACAGGCATGCTACCTACCACCAAAGCCCCCATTCAACAGGAATGATGCCTACCTCAGAAGACCGATAACAGGCATGCTACCTACCACCAAAGCCCCCATTCAACAGGAATGATCCCTACCTCAGAAGACACATTACAGGTATGTTACCTACCTCAGAAGACCCATAACAGGTATGTTACCTACCACCAAAGCCCCCATTCAACAGGAATGATACCTACCTCAGAAGACCCATAACAGGCATGCTACCTACCACCAAAGCCCCCATTCAACAGGAATGATCCCTACCTCAGAAGACCCATTACAGGTATGTTACCTACCTCAGAAGACCCATAACAGGTATGTTATCTACCTCAGAAGCACCATAACAGGTATGTTACCTACCTCAGAAGCACCATAACAGGTATGTTACCTACCACCAAAGCCCCCATTCAACAGGAATGATCCCTACCTCAGAAGACCCATTACAGGTATGTTACCTACCTCAGAAGACCCATTACAGGTATGTTACCTACCTCAGAAGACCCATAACAGGTATGTTATCTACCTCAGAAGCACCATAACAGGTATGTTATCTACCTCAGAAGACCCATAACAGGTATGTTACCTACCTCAGAAGACCCATAACAGGTATGTTATCTACCTCAGAAGACCCATAACAGGTATGTTACCTACCACCAAAGCCCCCATTCAACAGGAATGATACCTACCTCAGAAGACCCATAACAGGCATGCTACCTACCACCAAAGCCCCCATTCAACAGGAATGATCCCTACCTCAGAAGACCCATTACAGGTATGTTACCTACCTCAGAAGACCCATAACAGGTATGTTATCTACCTCAGAAGCACCATAACAGGTATGTTACCTACCTCAGAAGCACCATAACAGGTATGTTACCTACCACCAAAGCCCCCATTCAACAGGAATGATCCCTACCTCAGAAGACCCATTACAGGTATGTTACCTACCTCAGAAGACCCATTACAGGTATGTTACCTACCTCAGAAGACCCATAACAGGTATGTTATCTACCTCAGAAGCACCATAACAGGTATGTTATCTACCTCAGAAGACCCATAACAGGTATGTTACCTACCTCAGAAGACCCATAACAGGTATGTTATCTACCTCAGAAGCACCATAACAGGTATGTTATCTACCTCAGAAGACCCATAACAGGTATGTTATCTACCTCAGAAGCACCATAACAGGTATGTTACCTACCTCAGAAGCACCATAACAGGTATGCTGCCTACCTCAGAAGCACCATAACAGGTGTGTTACCTACCTCAGAAGCACCGTAACAGGTGTGTTATCTACCTCAGAAGCATCGTAACAGGTATGTTACCTACCTCAGAAGCACCATAACAGGTATGCTGCCTACCTCAGAAGCACTGTAACAGGTGTGTTACCTACCTCAGAAGCACTGTAACAGGTGTGTTATCTACCTCAGAAGCACCATAACAGGTGTGTTACCTACCTCAGAAGCACTGTAACAAGTGTGTTACCTACCTCAGAAGCACCATAACAGGTGTGTTACCTACCTCAGAAGCACCATAACAGGTGTGTTACCTACCTCAGAAGCACCATAACAGGTATGTTACCTACCTCAGAAGCACCGTAACAGGTGTGTTACCTACCTCAGAAGCACCATAACAGAGTGGGGAAGGCCCCCATATGAATGAACTAAGCAGTCAATAGTTAACAGAGCCCAGGTGTAGGTAGACGTTTCTAGACAGTAGTTCAACCAGCTGTAGGAGGCAGCTACTAGATTCAGATCAACCAGCTGTAGGAGGCAGCTACTAGATATCAGATCAACCAGCTGTAGGAGGCAGCTACTAGATATCAGATCAACCACCTGTAGGAGGCAGCTACTAGATATCAGATCAACCAGCTGTAGGAGGCAGCTACTAGATATCAGACAAACCAGCTGTAGGAGGCAGCTACTAGATATCAGATCAACCAGCTGTAGGAGGCAGCTACTAGATATCAGATCAACCAGCTGTAGGAGGCAGCTACTAGATATCAGATCAACCAGCTGTAGGAGGCAGCTACTAGATATCAGATCAACCAGCTGTAGGAGGCAGCTACTAGATATCAGATCAACCAGCTGTAAGAGGCAGCTACTAGATATCAGATCAACCAGCTGTAGGAGGCAGCTACTAGATATCAGATAAACCAGCTGTAGGAGGCAGCTACTAGATATCAGATCAACCAGCTGTAGGAGGCAGCTACTAGATATCAGACAAACCAGCTGTAGGAGGCAGCTACTAGATAGCAGATCAACCACCTGTAGGTGTAGCTTCCTCCAGTAACCACGAGCACAACCGTTCCTTGATTTTAACTGGCGGCTTTATTCTGTAGTTTTAGTCAGAATTATCACCTTTCGTGAGAACTATAAAGTAAATGAAAATACAGTTAAGCACACTCTTACAACCTTCTTATCTTAGTGACTTATTAGCTTGGTATAACTCTGAAGTGCTGACATACATAAACAGTTTAGCCGGAGCTTTAACAGTATCAGATTAAACACATGAATAAAGGAAGAATACCTCATTGGCTGCTTATTACAGAAGGGAGGAAATCAAACTTCAAACTGTGAATTCACGCTTCATCCTTAATTATTATAACGTTACCATCCTAACATACACCCTTCAACCTTTACAAACTACACCCAATGAGATGAAAACTTAGCTAACACAGCGCGGGATTGCCTTCACTCCAAAGGTGTGTTGTTACGATAATGATCCCCGTTACAACAGTTATTAGCCACGTAGTTGTGCTAGTCTTATCTTTCCCCCGCATAGCGAACACGTAAACAATTCAAACAAAAAACAACAACATAGACTTACAGGTTAATTGTCAGTTACAGTAGGTAGCAGCTACTAGCTGTAGGAGACAGCTAGTTTACAGCAGCTCAACCAGCTGTAGGAGACAGCTAGTTTACAGCAGCTCAACCAGCTGTAGGAGACAGATAGTTTACAGCACCTCAACCAGCTGTAGGAGACAGCTAGTTTACAGCAGCTCGACCAGCTGTAGGAGACAACTAGTTTACAGCAGCTCAACCAGCTGTAGGAGACAGCTAGCTTACAGCAGCTCGACCAGCTGTAGGAGACAGCTAGTTTACAGCAGCTCAACCAGCTGTAGGAGACAGCTAGTTTACAGCAGCTCGACCAGCTGTAGGATACAGCTAGTTTACAGCAGCTCAACCAGCTGTAGGAGACAGCTAGTTTACAGCAGCTCGACCAGCTGTAGGAGACAGCTAGTTTACAGCAGCTCGACCAGCTGTAGGAGACAGCCAGTTTACAGCAGCTCGACCAGCTTTAGGAGACAGCCAGTTTACAGCAGCTCAACCAGCTGTGAGACATAGATCCTGTCAACTCCTGCTTTAATCCCTTTTTAACTTGGTGCTGTGCTGATCAGCCCAGCCCCATCACCGTGGAGGGCATCCTATTGGGCCATGGTCAAAAATAATGCACTGCGTAGGGAATAGGGTGCCATTTGGGACACAATCCGTGTCTCTGCTCCCTCCGCCTCTCTCCCCAGAGAACTGCCAGGCAGCAAGGCAGATGGGAACACAAACAATGCCTCAACACCTAGCCTCAGACTCTGCATACCAAATGGCACCCTATCCCCTATGTATAGAGCACTACTTTTGACCAGGGCCTCTGGTCAAAAGTAGTGCACTACATAGGGAATAGGGTGCCATTTGGGACGCAAACATAGTCTGACGGCCAGCAGGCGGAATTAACCAGTGGAGGTACAGAACAGAACAGAACAGAACAGAGAACACACCTGGGGGAAATAGATCTGTTGGACCTTTCAACAGGGATTCTCTACTTCTTCTTCTCTGTCTCTCTCTTTCTTTCTTTCTTTCTCACTCACTCTCTCTGTCTCTCCCTTTCTCTTTTTGAACACAGACTTGGGGCATCATTTATCAAGGTGGTTGATTTTGCCATCACCTTCAGCGGTGCTCCTCAGTGCAGCACAAGGGCAGGTCGCCCACACGGGGACTCCCAGCTAGCCACAGCTCCCTCCAACGGTCATTTTTCATGCTCTTATACCCCATTATAGTGGAGTCGTACTGGGTAAACATTTTCCTCTGTCCCTGCACCGCTTAAGGTGATACAGACACAGAGACATCCTCTGAAGGCTGATGGGAATGATCTTCTAAAAGCTAGTTTTGTAACGATCCTCTTTGTCTGATGAAGAGTGGTCAAGATCGGACCAAAACGCAGCGTGGTAAGTGTCCATGTTAATTTTAATAAATAAACTGAACACTGCAATAACCAAAAACAACAAAGAGAGAGAGAGTGAACGAAACAAAACAGTTCTGTAAGGTGAAGACACACAAAACAGAAAACAACTACCCACAAACACAGGTGGGAAAAGGCTACCTAAGTATGGTTCTCAATCAGAGACAACGATTGACAGCTGCCTCTGATTGGGAACCATAGCAGGCCAAACACATAGAAGTACAAAACCTAGAACAAAACATAGAATGAAAAACATAGAATGCCCACCCCAACTCACGCCCTGACCAAACCAAAATAGAGACATAAAAAAGGAACTAAGGTCAGGACGTGACAGTACCCCCCCCCCCCCCAAAGGTGAGGACTCTGGCAGCAAAACCTGAACCTATAGGGGAGGGTCTGGGTGGGCATTTCACCGTGGTGGTGGCTCTGGTGCAGGACATAGACCCCACTCTACTTTAGTCTTGGCCCACTTAGGTGGCGCCTCTGGAGCGGGGACCCTCGCAGCGGGTCCCGGACTGAAGTCCCTCGTAGAGGGCACCACTGGACTGATGGGCGCCTCTGGACTGAGTGTGGCAGCTCCGGAGTGAAGGGCGACTCTGGCAGCTCCGAAGTGAAGGGCAACTCTGGCAGCTCTGGAGTGAAGGGCGGCTCTAGCAGCTCTGGACTGACGGGCGGCTCTGGCAGCTCCGGATTGACGGCGGCTCTGGCGCCTCCGGACTGACGGGCGGCTCTGGCGCCTCCGGACTGACGGGCGGCTCTGGCGCCTCCGGACTGACGGGCGGCTCTGGCGCCTCCTAACTGACGGGCGGCTCTGGCAGCTCCGGACTGACGGGCGGCTCTGGCAGCTCCGGACTGACGGGCGGCTCTGGCAGCTCCGGACTGACGGGCGGCTCTGGCAGCTCCGGACAGGAGAGCGGCTCTTGCAGCTCCGGACAGGAGGGTGGCTCTGGCAGCTCCGGACAGGAGGAAGACTCTGGCAGATCCGGACTGGAGGGAGACTTGGTAGAGAGAATAATAGTAGGGAGAATGATTTATTTCAGCTTTTATTTCTTTCATCAAATTCCCAGTGGGTCAGAAGTCTACATACACTCAATTAGTATTTGGTAGCATTGCCTTTAAATTGTTCAACTTGGGTCAAACGTTTCAGGTAGCCTTCCACAACCTTCCCACAATAAGTTGGGTACATTTTGGCCCATTCCTCCTGACAGAGCTGGTGTAACATGAGTCAGGTTTGTAGGCCTCCTTGCTCGCTTTTTCAGTTCTTCCCACAAAGTTTCTATAGGATTGAGGTCAGGTCTTTGTGATTGCCACTCCAATACCTTGACTTTGTTTTCCTTAAGCCATTTTGCCACAACTTTGGAAGTATGCTTGGGTTCATTGTGTTATTTTCCTGACACCACACTCCGAGGACCATCACCTCACCTCACCTCTCCTCGTTGTTGGTAATCAAGCCTACCACTGTAGTGTTGTCTGCAAACTTGATGATTGAGTTGGAGGCGTGCATGGCCACACAGTCGTGGGTGAACAGGGAGTACAGGAGAGAGCTGAGAATGCACCCTTGTGGGAACCCAGTGTTGAGGATCAGCGGGTGGAGATGTTGTTACCTACCCTCACCACCTGGGGGCGGTCCGTCAGGAAGTCCAGGACCCAGTTGCACAGGGCGGGGTCGAGACCCAGGGTCACAAGCTTAATGACCAGTTTGGAGGGTACTATGGTGTTAAATGCTGAGCTGTAATTGGTTAGGGTAGTGTGCTGTGTGATGGCGATTGCGTCGTCTGTGGAACTATTGGGGCGGTAAGCAAATTGGAGTGGGTCTAGGGTGTCAGGTTAGGTGGAGGTGATATGGTCCTTGACTAGTCTCTCAAAGCACTTCATGATGATGGAAGTGAGTGCTACATGGCAGTATATGTGTGTGTGTGTGTGTGTGTGTGTGTGTGTGTGTGTGTGTGTGTGTGTGTGTGTGTGTGTGTGTGTGTGTGTGTGTGTGTCTTATCAGTATGATTTGGTTTGATTCACTAGTGTTAGGCTCACCTCACGTTATATAGACACAAAGCTAGATTCACTCAGAGATCTATAGTGAATTTAATACAAATTCTAATGCAGTACATATTGCAGATTGTACCTTTAAAACAATCCTGTGTGGTACAGTAAAATGCCTAGGCTTCTTTAATATTGCTGTCAGAGAAAACCTATGATGGCTTTTATATCTGTGTGGGTTTCTTTAAAGCGGTGTGTCTACAAATCCTCTTTGTTCCAACGCGTGTTGTTGGTCACTGGTGTGAGATGAATGATGTACACTCCAGGCACAGCGACAAATCATCCTCCCCACAGACAGGCACTTTACAGCGGACAAACATTAACAGACAAACACACGCTCAGCCTCCTCTCATCCACACACAAACACAGTAGCCCAGCGAACAAGTGCCGACTGCCTTGTCAGGTTGCTGAAGCAATTGATTGAGCCTGGGATGCAGGCGAGGGATGTGAGGGAAGCAGTGATGGCTGCTGGATGCTGCTACTGCAGTAAACTCTGTGTTGACTTAAACCACTCTGATGACCTAGAATGACTGAGCTCTGTCAACAAGCTCTCCCCGCTGAGCTGAATAAATATCTATGGACTAACAGTTTGGGGCTGCAGCCAGACACACACAGAATCTGCCTTTCAAATGGCACTCTATTCCCTATGCAATACACTACTTTTGACCAGAGCAGGGCACAGCCGCGGGAAGTAGGAGTCCGCGGGAAGTAGCCCCCCCCCCCCCCCCCCCCAACTTGCTGTATATTGTGTGCTATAGCTGCGAAAATAAATAAATTATGATATTTGTTTCCAACATTAAGGTTGTTTTCCTAAAAGTTAAATCTGCTTTGTTTTGTTTCCTTGCCACGATGCTAACGAGTATCGGGATACTGGCATCGTCCCAGCCCTAGGTCAGGAACACATGTTATTAACTCTGAGACACCTGGCCATCACCCTGTTGATGTTTGTTCTCTTCATGTTTGTGTCAATTATGTTTACTTATTTTTATTTACATTGCACCAAAATACACTGAGTATACAAAACATTAAGAACACCTGCTCTTTCCATGACAGACTGACCAGGTGAATCCAGGTGAAAGCTAGGATCCCTTATTGATGTCACTTGTTAAATCCACTTCAATCAGTGTAGATGAAGGGGAGGAGACGGGTTAAAGAAATCATTTTATGCCTCGAGACAGTTGAGAAATGGATTGTGTATGTGTGCCATTTAGAGGGTGAATGGGTAAGACAAAAAATGTAAGTGCCTTTGAACAGGGTATGGTAGTAGGTACCACGTGCACCGGTTTGTGTCAAAAACTGCAACACTGGTGGGTTTTTCACGCTCAACAGTTTCCCCTGTGTATCAAGAATGGTCCACCACCCAAAGGACATCCAGCCAAAAAGACACAACTGTGGGAAACATTGGAGTCAACATGGGTCAGCATCCCTGTGGAACTCTTTTGACACCTTGTAGAGTCCATGACCCGATGAATTGAGGCTGTTGAGGTGTTCCTAATGTTTGGTGTTCTCAGTGTATCAGTCTAATTTAACCCTACAAGACATGTGGGCATGTAGTTCTATGTTACCATGTAAAATGATGTTAAATCATGTGAGACCGAAATCACATTGGACAGAAATTACATGAGACAGAAATCACGTTTGACAGAAATCACGTTAGACAGAAATCACGTGAGACAGAAATCACGTTAGACAGAAATCACGTTAGACAGAAATCACGTGAGACAGAAATCACGTTAGACAGAAATCACGTGAGACAGAAATCACGTTAGACAGAAATCACGTGAGACAGAAATCACGTGAGACAGAAATCACGTGAGACAGAAATCACGTGAGACAGACATCACGACAGACAGAAATTACGTTAGACAGAAATCGCGTTAGACAGAATCTCTAACAGCCATGAAACAGAACTTGAACAACTAGCAATTTTAGAAATAGCCCTCATTGGGACCAGACTGGTACAGGGTATAAGGGGATCTAATCATACCTCAAACAGAAGTCCTTTAAGATTCATGTGTTTATGGATTCAACTACGCTTTTTCTGAGCCTAGACGATTCAATCTCTCCCCCGGGTGTGCCGCTATTCATTTAGTTTCATCACGCTTGTTCTTAGCTCATGAAATGAGTTGTGATTGCTTCCCAGTGAGTTACTTTCCAACACTGAGTATGATACGTCCTCTTTGAATATCCACTGTGTCCCGTGTGGTTTATGTAGCAGATTGAATAAAGTGTCATAATTAGAGAACAAGATAGTTTTTAAGGATCAAGCGAAATGAAGGGCATAAAGGCGCCCTTCGGGGGGTTAGGATTACGATCCAAATAAATACACAGATGTCAAGCTTCTTCACCACCGAGCACAAACTTCCTTCTTTGATTATCTCAACTTTTGTAGAGGTGAAACATATTATAGTGGCACAGATACTGTGTTAAAGCCCCTTCAGAGAGCATACAGTTACTGTTTTACCATTCTCACTCACACTATCATGACACTAGGTGAGGCCCAAATGCAGACACAGGAGGCAGATGGTTGGAGTTTAAGATGTTTAATCAATCCAAAGGGAATAGGCAAGAGAATGGTCGTGGACAGGCAAAAGGTCAAAACCAGTTCAGAGTTCAGGAGGTACCGAAGGGCAAGCAGGTTCGAGGTCAGGGCAGGCAGAATGGTCAGGCAGGCTGGTACAGAGTCCAGAACAAGAACCAGAGCAATGGTCAAAACCAGAAAAGGAAACTAGAAAAAGGAGAGAAGGCAAAGCAGGAAAACGGGAAAAAACACTGGTAGGCTTGGACATGCAAGACGAACTGGCGCAGAGAAACAGGAAACACAGGGATAAATACACTGGCACTGAGAGACAGGAAACACAGGGATAAATACACTGGCACAGAGAAATAGGAAACACAGGGATAAATACACTGGCACAGAGAAACAGGAAACACAGGAATAAATACACTGTCCCAGAGAGACAGGAAACACAGGAATAAATACACTGGCACAGAGAAACAGGAAACACAGGGATAAATACACTGGCCCAGAGAGACAGGAAACACAGGGATAAATACACTGGCCCAGAGAGACAGGAAACACAGGGATAAATACACTGGCCCAGAGAGACAGGAAACACAGGGATAAATACACTGGCCCAGAGAGACAGGAAACACAGGGATAAATACACTGGCCCAGAGAGACAGGAAACACAGGGATAAATACACTGGCCCAGAGAGACAGGAAACACAGGGATAAATACACTGGCACCAAGAGACAGGAAACACAGGGATAAATACACTGGCCTAGAGAGACAGGAAACACAGGGATAAATACACTGGGGAAAACAAGCGACACCTGGAGGGGGTGGAGACAATAACGGGTGTGACACACACACGCACACATGCGCACACACACACACACACACACACACACACACACACACACACACGTCATCCATCCGGCTATACATTAGTCTGCAGGTGCTACTGTACACTAATACACGACAGCCGGCCTCATCTCTGCCTAGGGATAACAGCAGACCAGGAAGTGTCATTGGGGAAGAGGGAGGAGCCACGGGGTTGTTTGGCCCCAGGGCCGTAACCAGGGTTTTAGTGAGGTCTGTTGTCTGAATGCTATTTGGAAAACTGCAAAAACAATTATCACCTTGGCTGCTGTAGGTTCATTCAAAAGGGAAGATAGGCCATGTAGAGATGTTCATATTGGCCTATAGGGAAGATAGGCCATGTAGAGATGTTAATGTTGAACTACAGGGAAGATAGGCCATGTAGAGATGTTAATGTTGAACTACAGGGAAGATAGGCCATGTAGAGATGTTAATGTTGGCCTACAGGGAAGATAGGCCATGTAGAGATGCTAATGTTGGCCTACAGGGAAGATAGGCCATGTAGAGATGCTAATGTTGGCATACAGGGAAGATAGGCCATGTAGAGATGCTAATGTTGGCCTATAGGGAAGATAGGCCATGTAGAGATGCTAATGTTGGCCTACAGGGAAGATAGGCCATGTAGAGATGCTAATGTTGGCCTACAGGGAAGATAGGCCATGTAGAGATGCTAATGTTGGCTTACAGGGAAGATAGGCCATGTAGAGATGCTAATGTTGGCATACAGGGAAGATAGGCCATGTAGAGATGCTAATGTTGGCCTACAGGGAAGATAGGCCATGTAGAGATGCTAATGTTGGCATACAGGGAAGATAGGCCATGTAGAGATGCTAATGTTGGCCTACAGGGAAGATAGGCCATGTAGAGATGTTCATATTGTTAACATTAGTACATATTTTCCAAGGGGACGCAACATGGTGCACCAATCACACATTTGGGAACCACTGTACTCACCTCTCTTTCCCTCTCGCCCCCTCTCTCTCTCTCCTCTCTGCTTCCTCCTGCATGCATTGCAGCCTGACTCAGCCTCACCACTGAGCACCACAATACTGTCTCAGTAGCTTACTCTCTGTAAAGTTATTATGGCAACTTAGTAGAGCTGGGAATGACCCATATTCACAATATATTATTACTATACTTAGGTGCTGATACGATATGTATTACGATTCTCATGATTCTATATGTATTGCAGTTCGATACTCTGATTTTATTGCTCACTATTTGTCTGCTGCAGAGGGACAAGAGAGAGCCATGAGAAAACGATTTTTGATCAGTCATGAAAATAAAATATCTGAAAACTAATTGGCTCCCTAGTTTAAAAAAGAAGATGGAGAACAAGCTATGAAGGAAAAATACTTTTGGTGCAGGTACCGCCAACTATAGTAAAAATAATATTGCTATATTGTCAAAAATGATACGATATATCGTCAAAGATATCCCGATATGTAACTGTATCGATTTTTCCCCCATCACTAGAACTTAGTAACCTATTTTTTGCTCCTGCTGAGGTAGGCTCAATTTAACGTTAGCTTCTTACTTCATCCTTCCAGCTGGCTAAGTATTCTGAACAAAAGTATAAACGCACCATGCAACAACGTTTTACTGAGTTACAGTTCAAATAAGGAGATCAGTCAATTTAAATTAATTAATTAGGCTCTGGGAGTTTCAGGTGGACACACCTGCTGTCAGCATGCCAATTGCACACTCTTTCAAAACGTGAGACATCTGTGGCATTGTGTTGTGTGACAAAACTGCATAGTGGCCTTTTTAGGTTTGCGTGCAACTGTGTAATGATCATGTTGTCAGCTTCTTGATATACAACCCCTGTCAGGTGGATGGATTATCTTGGAAAAGGACAAATGCTCACTAACAGGGATGTAAACAAATGTGTGCACAAAATGTGAGAGAAATAAGCTATTTGTGCGTATGGAACATTTCTGTGATTTTTATTTCAGCTCATGAAACATGGGACCAACACCTTACATGTTGAGTTTATATGTTTGTTCAGTGTAATTAGTAGCCAGAGCCCTTCAATGTTACTGCAGTAGAAGTCTCTGCCAGCAGCTAGCCACCTAACTGACAGTATCTACAAGCGACTATTTACCAGTTGTACTCATTCTCCGAGAGTCAGTTTTTGTTTGTTTGGGGGATGTCTGTAGACACGGCAGGAGTCACGGGACACCATTAAAATCACCTTTTATCCGGCATCTTCCAAACACACTGTCAGCAGCATCTCTAGTTGCCTAGTGAGCCGACTACGAGCTGGGGTAGTTAGTTTCACGTGTCAGGCCCTCGTCCTGTGCCGCGAGAGGGCGGAGTTAGCCGTTTGAGAGAGTGGTGAATGTGCTGTTTAAAAGACAATCTGGGGGATGTGGGAAAAAGAACAAACCGCTGGTCATGATTCCACTCATTCGCAAAGAGGCCGGCGTCATTAGAACTCAGGCAGATCAAGAATAGTAGTATTATTTAGATGTTGTCCGTAATCAATTTTATTTAATGTATACAAAATATATATTGGTATTCTAAAATGACCAATCAGGCCTGGTCCTGAACGTCACAGGGACGGCCCTCCCCTCGGTAGGACACCAGAGGACAAAGGGAAAGACTGTGAATCTATACCCTACCGAGGAACAGGGATAAAAATACTTTGCTGACAAGTCAATTAATCAGGTTTGAACTGTGGGTGCTAGCTGCGCTGGAAAGGCCTTTTAAAGTTGTTGGAGAACAGTATGATGAGGCATGTTGTTTATGTTGAGTACTGACTGTATAGCACTAGCGCTGCTGCTTTGGATAATATTGAGACATAACCTATGTCTCATTAACGAACGCCCAGGGATATACAGTATGGACAATGTAACAGCCTTTCTGTTTTCACTGAAAACGTCCTTACTGGTGTTCTTGTAATTCTATTGGTAAAAGACACAATGAAGACCTGTTTTAAACAAGGCAGATCCAGGTATAATTTCAATGTCTTGAAAAAATAAAAGCAAGTTATTTGTAGCCTAATTAATTTATAGTTCAGACAATATGGCTGTCACCTCTCAAATGCAACTCAGTCTGCTGTTCCACAGCTAGCTGGAACTGAGTGTGGAGAGAGAGTGACTCGGGACTGTGTCGTTGAGGAGGACACAGTTAAGGACATGGAACTGAGTGTGGAGAGAGAGTGACTCGGGACTGTGTCGTTGAGGAGGACACAGTTAAGGACATGGAACTGAGTGTGGAGAGAGAGTGACTCTGGACTGTGTCGTTGAGGAGGACACAGTTAAGGACATGGCCATGTTTCCATCCTCGTAGTTGGTACTGCATACCAGTGGTGGTCGGTGCCATTTAAGATGAGGTAGGACGTAATCTTTATTATGAGCATGGTCTTATTTCTATTACAGCATATTAAATGACTGTCATTCATATTCCATTCACCCAGCTCAATGTAACAGCGATAGGTTTAGGCTACTACATGATACTCTAACTTTCCCTATACCCATCATGAAGTTGCTACAACCTAGCCTATGAATGAAAGTTTACAACAGTTGCAAACGAGAGTTTCTCTTGGACAACCATTTTTCAACAGAATCGGTTACACACTGCCTACATCATTGTCACCATATGAATATAGCGATCAACAATAGCTAACTTCCTAGCTAACTTCACAGTCAAGATAGCTACTAGAACTAATGCGCTAGTAAACCCACTACAATAATGCAGTACAGTGTACAGTCAGAAAGCAGTTTAGCAGTTACACCGGCGGGCCCCGGTAGCAATAAATAAATAAAACCAAAAGCTTACCTTGACTTGGAAGAGTTCCAGTATTGGATAGCCATAGCCAGGTAGCTAACATAGCATCCCTCTCTGTTGGATAGCCATAGCCAGCTAGCTAACATAGCATCCCTCTCTGTTGGATAGCCATAGCCAGCTAGCTAACATAGCATCCCTCTCTGTTGGATAGCCATAGCCAGGTAGCTAACATAGCATCCCTCTCTGTTGGATAGCCATAGCCAGGTAGCTAACATAGCATCCCTCTCTGTTGGATAGCCATAGCCAGCTAGCTAACATAGCATCCCTCTCTGTTGGATAGCCATAGCCAGGTAGCTAACATAGCATCCCTCTCTGTTGGATAGCCATAGCCAGCTAGCTAACATAGCATCCCTCTCTGTTGGATAGCCATAGCTAGCTAGCTAACATAGCATCCCTCTGTTTGAGCCGGGTGTTTGAGTAGGCTAAACTAGCTAGCTGTATTCACTAACTACGTGAAAGTGAACTTTTTTTTTTAATACAAGGACATATAGACAACTCTCTCTCTCTCTCTCTCTCTCTCACACACACACTTCTCCTTCATTTTTAAATAAATTCATATGTTCAAAACTGTTCGACTGTTGTCTTTCTCTCTCTTTGAACCAACTACTCACCACATTGTATGCACTGCAGTGTTAGTTAGCTTTAGTTTATGCTTTCAGTGCTAGATTAATTCTCTGATCCTTTGATTGGGTGGACAACATGTCAATTCATGCTGCAAGAGCTCTGATAGGCTGGAGGACGTTCTCTGGAAGATGTCATAATTACTGTGTAAGTTTATGGAAGGGGGTGAGAACCATGAGCCTCCTAGGTTTTGTATTGAAGTCAATGTACCCAGAGGAGGACAGAAACTACCTGTCCTCCAGCTATACCATGGTGCTACCCTACAGAGTGCTGTTGAGGCTACTGTAGACCTTCATTGCAAAACAGTGTTTTAATCCATTTTTGGGTGACATTAATATATTTAGTTTTGTTTTATCTAAAAATGATAACTTTTTTAACGTTTCACTATATATATTTTTTATGACATTTGCTGAGGAGGATGGTCCTCCCCTTCCTCCTCTGAAGAGCCTCCACTGCTGCACAAATCCTCCACACTGACATGATACTTCATCTTAAAGTTGTAATCCGTAATGGTGAAACTGCCATGTCCCTTTACGACATTACAATGACAAAGAAGTTACTTCAAACAACAAACCCAGTTTGATCCCCTCGGACAGCATTACACAACATTGCACACAGCAGATTATATACTGCAATTTTTTGGGGGACTATGATGCTGAAAGCTCCTTTACTCAGATTCACCAACAAAGCAGAAACAATAACAACAGTGAAGCTGTTTCCCCTCATGCGGATTTCAGCTTTAACTGTTGCTCAGTCACAACATCCATTTTTAAGGTTATTGATGATGTGCCACTTCTGTAGCATGTCAACATGAATGTAATGTGTTTGCTTGTAATTTTGTCATGTCTTTTAATCATTACATGTTCTGTATGTTTTTTAACATCGAGGGCCACTTTGGAAACAAATGTTGTAATGAATACTTTTAAGTGGTATCCTCTGGGAACAGATTGTACATATTGTTGAATATGTCTTTTGTCCAAATAAAATTCAATTCAATCGATGAACATGGATGTAAATGTAAATTCACAACAGTTCTTTGAAAACGCTATTATCAAAAGATCAGTTCCATATTAATACAGTAATAACCAAAGCCTTAGACTGTGTCCAAAACGGCACCCTCTTCCCTATTTAGTGCACTACTTTTAACCCGGGCCCACAGGGTAGTGGTCTATATACGGAATTGGTTGTCATTTGGAACGAAGCCTTGGAGTGAACAGAGTTCTTACTGTACCTCAGTGTGAGAGTGTTAGCTGTCAATCATGTGAGGTAACCATGGATTAATGGAGGGGAGATGTCTATACTCCTGTAGGATGTGCTGTCAGGTCGATGTGATTTTGTCATCTGGAGAATAGGAAGACCAGCAGTTCACGCACACGTACACACAACCACACACAAACCCACAACCAGGCGCATGCACACGCACACATAGAGGAGAGCAGGCCGGACACAGCACAGCTCACCAATGACAGCCCCCAGGCAGCGATGGGCCTCTATTCTGTCAACACTCCGTCACGTCGGCTCAGTCCCAAAGGGAGCAGCCACTTACACAATATGCTGTCATTCTACTAGAGATATGCTGCTCACTCAGAGGTCAGATCAGTCATGTAGATGGTGTTACTGTATCTACTGTCTCACTCTTAACACATCACTTGTTGATGTAACTGCTGATAACATCGGTGAAGTGCTATTGACTCATGTACAGTTGTTGTTATGTTAATATTATGTTTTCTTGTGTGCCAATCTTTCTCTCTAAGGATAAAGCAATACAAAACTCTGGCACAAGGCAGAGACTGGCGTGATATTGTTGAATTACTGTAACAAGTGGTGACACATTTTTCATTCTGATTTCCATCCAGATGAATATTCTGACAGTATTGTCTCCTAGACAACAGTCAGAATATCAACATCTGGTAGAATTGCCACAGTAACTATTTTGTATTCATCCCTGTCCAACAGCTAGAGTAGACATCAAAATGTTAATTAAAATACTGCATGATGCCTGCTTGGGTGGTAATGATCCAACAACCTGAGCATGTCCATCCTTACTTAATTAAAACATGTATGCTAAAGACTGCATATGTCTCATCAAATAGTTTTTCTTCCATGAACAAAGCTTCACGTTGGATTATGGTTATTTTAGTATTTAAATCCTGTATGTTAAAAACTTCATCATGAATCACAAGACTTGTTGTCAGCGTTGATAGCTCCTAAAGGTTTCTTACTTAAAATGCATAATGCATATCAATGCATTCACAATGCAGTACACGCAGGGGGTTTTATAGCAGGTGTTACCAACAGTTTCCCGATATGTTTGCTATTTGCACTTGAGCGTAGTGGCTCAACAGGGAGCCATCCACTAACTGTGAGCGGTATTGAACCGCTACAGCTCGTTTCCCAGTGTCAGACTGGGCGACCAACAGACCTATTATGTTTGATCTAATGTCTGTGTGCCAAATTGAACACTATTTCCTAAATTATACACTACTTACCTATGGGCCCTGATCAAAAGTAGTGCACTATATAGGTAATCAGGTCCCATTTGGGATGTGGTAAATCAGACTGTATACCACGGGTAGTGATCTTTCTGCTGACTCTACCACTAAGACGAGGGAGGAGAAAAGTCCCTGAGACTCTATTCTGCGCCCTGATTGGTCGATTATTTCCCTGACAGGATGCATTTTCAAAAGCCCTTTAGACCAGCGTGAGATATTCCAGTATTGATCTCCCTCTCCCAGTTGTGGGTGTGCGTCTCCTAAATTGAATTCTATTCCCTACATAGGGCACTACTTTTGAACAGAGCCCCTTGAGCCCTAATCAAAAAGTAGTGCAGTAAATAGGGAGTAGGGTGCCATTTGGGACTCAGGCATTTAAATGCTAACCTCAGTCCTGCTTTAAACTTCTCCTTCAATAAAGAGGTTCACCTGATAACCCTGGTCATAGAGAGGGAGAGTGAAAACAGACAGAAAAATGGTCCAACATGAAGAGACTTCAATTTGTTACCAATCACTTTGGCCTGTCCGGCTGTATTACTGTCAGTGTGCCTTCCAACCTGGTCTATGTCACAAATCACACCCTCTTCCCTATGTAGTGCACTACTTTTGACCAGGACCCACTGAACTATATAGGGAATAGGGTGCATTTTGGGACGCACACCTGGTCTATTGATTTCGCTATTCACTATCGGCTGGCCCATGTGACCTCCTGGCAGCTGCTTTCTTCTCTTTGTGGAGGGTCAACTAGAAATGTCTAGAAACGTCTATTCTGTATACAGTCAACAGGAGATTCTCCCTGGCAACAGGTTCTTTTTGTTAGGTGTGTTTTGTAGGATTCCTCAGGTCAATCCATTAGTCTGAGGTAGTTCTTTATACCTATTTATAAACCGGCTCATTCCATCCCTGAATGCTGATTGATCATCCCCATACTGTATTTATTTATTTATCTTGCTCCTTTGCACCACAGTATCTCTACTTGCACATTCATCTTCTGCACATCTACAATTCCAGTGTTTAATTGCTATATTGTAATTACTTCGCCACCATGGCCTATTTATTGCCTTAACTCCCTTATCTTACCTCATTTACACTCACTGTATATAGACATTTTCTTTTATTTTGTTCTACTGTATTATTGACTATGTTTTGTTTATTCCATGTGTAACTCTGTGTCGTTGTATGTGTCGAACTGCTTTGCTTTATCTTGGCCAGGTCGCAGTTGCAAATGAGAACTTGTTCTCAACTAGCCTACCTGGTTAAGCAATAAGGCCCGAGGGGGTGTGGTATATGGTCAATATACCACGGCTAAGGGCTGTATCCATGCACTCTGCGTTGCGGCGTGCATCATAACAGCCCTTAGCCGTGGTATATTGACCATATACCACACCCCCTCGGGCCTTATTGTTTAAATATACTCGTTGTTGAACCTCCCAATTCACCAAGGTCCTCAGAGAGCACAGGATAACACGCAGCCTCTAATATATTGGCCTCCATGATTCAACTACTTCAATCCTCTTTGAAACACCATAAACTGCTCATATCTTCAACCGTAACATTACACGGGGAACGAGCCCCGGGGAGGTGAGCTACACCTTTATTAAAGGTGAGGGTGTGCAGAGGATTTGAGAAAACCAATTTGCTGCTGTTTTTCTCTGGTTGTTCCACTCTGTTAGAGGGGAGTTTACACCACAACTGATGTGAGGAATCACCTGTGGAAGGGTCAAAGGGGCTCGTGACAGCGATTGACTGAACGCCTCAACAGTCTCACGCTCTGGACAAGACTAACCAACCATAACAAACGTCGACCGCGCGCAGTAGATCACCTGCTAGGTGTTGATGAACAGTGGCGATTTAACATGTAAAATCACCTGTAAATGTATATAAATTGACAGCTGTGCACGGGGGAGTGTCACAGTCTATCTGACTGACAGCTTATTTTCCAAACCTAAATGAACAACACATTGGAAAATCATAGCCTCCACTCCACGCTCAGAGGCAAAATGATGGATAAGCTCAACCGTTATTACAGCACCCGCTACAGTACTATTCCCCTGTTCCATTTAAAAGCATTGGGTTCTCATCTTTCTGCCCTTGTGGTTAAAGTAGGAAGCTTGACGTTCAAAGCCTGGCAGAGCCACAGGCAGGGTCAGCTCCCATAAATTCAATTCTCTAGCTCCCTTGGCTTAGAGATGATGTGAGAAAGAGAGCGAGCGAGCAAAGATTTTTATAACTAATAAAATATAGTTTTTTCCAATGGGAGTCTGTTGTTTCCAATGGGATCAAATGAAATAGTGGGAAGAACAAACAAGGACGTAGGCAGAGCCAATCACGAGTTAACGAGAGCCTTTTGGCCCGTTCTAGCATGCATTTGCATATTTCAATAACTCCGTTCACCTTTGCACACTTTGCACTCCTTCTAAACAACGCAATTTTGGGACATTTTGTTAAAGGGTAAAGTCTACAAAACTTTGTCCACTCTGTTCATAACTGATTATAGTTTTGGAAACAGAAAACTTTATTGAGATAAAATGTTTAATCGAAGAGAAAATTTACAGAATGTCGGGCAAAATCCATCTAGCTCCATCTTCTCCCACTGCCGGCCCCTTGGCTTCCTCTCACCAAAATATTTGGTAGTGAGCGGAAACGCCAAGGAGATGCTTCACACTTATACATCTGGTGAAATATCTGTCTCATTGTTCTATCTGTGGAGAGAAGGTGAGAGTGACTGAGTCTACATTGTAAGATTTATGACCAATCATATTGTTCCTCTATAGTCTCCTACTGAAGACACCCATCATATTGTTTCATATGGGTTCCTCTATAGTCTCCTACTGAAGACACCCATCATATTGTTTCATATGGGTTCCTCTATAGTCTCCTACTGAAGACACCCATCATATTGTTTCATATGGGTTCCTCTATAGTCTCCCACTGAAGACACCCATCATATTGTTTCATATGGGTTCCTCTATAGTCTCCTACTGAAGACACCCATCATATTGTTACATATGGGTTCCTCTATAGTCTCCTACTGAAGACACCCATCATATTGTTTCATATGGGTTCCTCTATAGTCTCCCACTGAAGACACCCATCATATTGTTTCATATGGGTTCCTCTATAGTCTCCTACTGAAGACACCCATCATATTGTTTCATATGGGTTCCTCTATAGTCTCCTACTGAAGACACCCATCATATTGTTTCATATGGGTTCCTCTATAGTCTCAGTATGTTGTTCTGTTGAAGACACCCATCATATTGTTTCATATGGGTTCCTCTATAGTCTCAGTATGTTGTTCTGTTGCCTTTGTCTGTGTTGGTGTGGCTGTTTGAAGTTGTCACATTCCTGCTGTTAGACATATTTTACTGGACCACCTGTTCCATCTGGACAAGAGTTTTCTTGCGTCCCAAATGGCATCCTATCTCCTATTTAGTGCACTACTTTTGACCAGAGCCCATAGCAAGTAGTTGTCTATGCAGGGAATTGTGTTCGATTTGGGACACATATCTTTGTCGTCACATCAGAACTGAGAAACGTCTAGGAAGTAAAGATGCTTAATTTATTATTTTAGGCCATCATTGTGAATAAGGATGTGTTCTTAATTGATTTACCTGGTTAAATAAAGGTTAAATAAATACAAATGACATTATATGTGCTGACTGATAAACACCTCTGGAGAAGGTGAATGCATTCCACTTATTTCTAACGACACTCTCGGGATAGTTTCACTTTTAAAAGATGACTAATACTGAAGGAAAACATAATGCAAGCAAGATCATCTGTGATAAAAAAAAGATTATGTTAACAGTTCAACAAGATCTGATAAAGGTTATGTACACATTTCTCTTCTGCAGAAGTGTACAGTATAACAGCTATGTGAAAAGCTGCCATTAGTAGGAAGAAAACTGTTAATACAAGACAAAGAGAGAGAGAGAGAGAGAGAGAGAGGGACAACACATCTCCCAAGACAGAGAGACTGAGACAAAGACAGAGAGAGAGACAGAGAGAGAGAGAGAGAGAGAGAGAGAGAGAGAGAGAGAGGGACAACACATCTCCCAAGAGAGAGCGACTGACTGAGACAGAGCAGAAGAGAGAGAGGCAGAAAGAGAGAGAGAGAGAGAGAGAGAGAGAGACAGACAGACAGACAGACAGACAGACAGACAGACAGACAGACAGAGAACAAAGAGCTACAGACAGAGAGACAGAGACGGACAGATACTGAGACAGAGAGCGGCAGAGACAGAGAGAGACAGATACTGAGACAAAGAGAGAGATAGAGAGAAAGAGAGAGAGAGAGAGAGAGAGAGAGATAGAGAGAGAGAGAGAGAGAGGAAGACTGAGACAGACAGATAAACATACAGACAGAGGGAGACAGAGAGAGAAACTGAGACAGAGGCAGAGAGGCAGAGAGACATAGAGAGAGAGGCATAGAGAGAGAGAGAGAGAGAGAGAGAGAGACAGAAACAGAGAGAGAGAGGGAGATAATTTCAGTGGAGAGTCAGTGAGAACGAGCAAATCTAAAGAGCCTCTTTCTCAGTCTCTCTCTCTCTCTCTTTCTCTCTCTCTTTCTGCCTCTCTCTTCCGCTCTCTCGCCACTGAAATTCATCCCAATTGTGTATCTCTCACTTGAACCCAGTTTGGGGGGGGTGGGGGGGGGGTTGATTCCTTTAGTGTGGCTGAGAGAGATACCCCATTTGATCCCCACTCTTAAGTCACAGAGCCGGTGGGAGAGCAGGCAGCACAGCTGTGTTCAAGGGGGTTCAAAGGTCACCAAGAACTTTATCAAAGTGTGTGGAGGAGGTAGAGGGGTTCAAAAGCATCAAATGCTTCTACTGCACTACCTTTCTTAGACTGCTTCTACTTGACTGGCTGCTACTGCTGCACTCCCTATCTCAGCCCAGGAGTTCATGCTTGGAGTGGTGGGTGGTGATTCCTTTGAATTTAACAACAGTTATCCACTGATTTTATTTTTGTTTGTCCTCTTACATTGTTGAGCTAGTTGGTTTAATTGAGTAATAGTTTGTTTTGTTGGTATAGCAGGCCGAACATCTCATTCCAAAATCATGGGCATTAATATGGAGTTGGTCCCCCCTTTGCTGCTATAACAGCCTCCACTGTTCTGGGAAGGCTTTCCACTAGATGTTGGTACATTGCTGTTCACAGTCGGCATTCCAATTCATTGCAAAGGGGTTCAGGTCAGGGCTCTGTGCAGGCCTGTCAAGTTCTTCCACACCGATCTCGACAAACCATTTGTGCATGGACCTCGCTTTGTGCACGGGGGCATTGTCATGCTGAAGCAGGAGCGGACCATCACCCAAAGCTCTTGACACAAAATTGGAAGCACAGAATCGTCTAGAATGTCATTGTATGCTGTAGCGTTAAGATTTACCTTCACTGGAAATAAGGGGCCTAGCCCAAACCATGAAAAACTGCCCAAGAACATTTTGCCTCCTCCACCAAACTTTACAGTTGGCACTATGCAACGGGGCAGGTAGCATTCTCCTAGCATCAGCCAAAGCCAGATTTGTCCATCAGAATGCCAGATGGTGAAGCATGATTCATCACTTCAGAGAACACTTTTCCACTGCACCACAGTCCAATGGCAGCAAGCTTTACACCACTCCAGACGCTTGGCATATCCACATGGTAATCTTGGGCTTGTCTGCAGCTGCTCAGCCATGGAAGCCCATTTCATGAAGCTCTCAACTAACAGTTATTTCATTTTTTTACCTTTATTTAACTAGGCAAATCAGTTAAGAACAAATTCTTATTTACAATGATGGCCTACTGTGAAACAGTCGGTTAACTGCCTTGTTCAGGGGCAAACAACAGATTTTTACCTTGTCAGCTCGGGGATTCAATCCAGAAACCATTCGGTTACTGGCCATCGCTCTAACCACTAGGATACCTGTTGCTGACGTTTTCTTCCAGAGGCAGTTTGGTGGTGAGTGTTGCAACTGAGGACAGACAATGTTTACATGCTACGCACTTCAGCACTTGGCGGTCCCATTCTGTGAGCTTGTGAGCCTACCACTTCATGGCTGAGTCGTTGTTGCTCCTAGACTTTTCCACTTCAAAATAACAGTGCTTACAGTTGACCGGGGAAGCTCTTGCTGGGCAGAAATTTGACAAACTGACTTGTTGGAAAGGTAGCATCCTATGACGGTGCCACGTTGAAAGTCACTGAGCTCTTCAATAAGGCCATTCTACTGCCAATGTTTGTCTATGGAGATTGCATGGCTGCGGGCTCAATTTTAAACAACTGCCAGCAACTGCCAATTTTAAACAACTGCCAGCAACGGGTGTGGCTGAAATAGCAGAATCCACTAATTTGAAGGGTTATCCACATCCTTTTGGCCATGTAGTGTATATAACTACTACTGCACAGGGAACAGTAGTATCAATGAATACATGTATTGTAATGTAGCGACCATTCCTTCATAAGCATGTAAACTCAGCAAAAAAAGAAACGTCGCTTTTTCAGGACTCTGTCTTTCAAAGATAATTCATAAAATATCCAAAAAACTTCACAGATCTTCATTGTAAAGGGTTTAAACACTGTTTCCCATGCTTGTTCAATGAACCATAAACAATTAATGAACATGCAAATGTGGAACGGTCGTTAAGACACTAACAGCTTACAGACGGTAGGCAATTAAGGTCACAGTTATGAAAACTTAGGACACTAAAGAGGACTTTCTACTGACTCTGTAAAAACACCAAAAGAAAGATGCCCAGGGTCCCTGCTCATCTGCGTGAACGTGCCTTAGGCATGCTGCAAGGAGGCATGAGGACTGCAGATGTGGCCAGGGCAATAAATTGCAGTGTCCGTCCTGAGACGCCTAAAACAGCACTACAGGGAGACAGGACGGGCAGCTGATCGTCTTCGCAGTGGCAGACCACGTGTAACAACACCTGCACAGGATCGGTACATCCGAACATGACACCTGCGGGACAGGTACAGGATGGTAACAACAATTGCACAATTTATACCAGGAACGCACAATCCCTCCATCAGTGCTCAGACTGTCCGCAATAGGCTGATAGAGGCTGGATTGAGGGCTTGTAGGCCTGTTGTAAGGCAGGTCCTCACCAGACATCACTGGCAACAACGTCGCCTATGGGCACAAACCCACCTTCGCTGGACCAGACAGGACTGGCAAAAAGTGCTCTTTACTGACGAGTCGTGGTTTTGTCTCACCAGGGGTGATGGTCGGATTCACATTTATCGTTGAAGGAATGAGCGTTACACCGAGGCCTGTACTCTGGAGCGGGATCGATTTGGAGGTGGACGGTCAGTCATGGTCTGGGGCGGTGTGTCACAGCATCATCGGACTAAGCTTGTTGTCATTGCAGGCAATCTCAACGCTGTACGTTACAGGGAAGACATCCTCCTCCCTCATGTGGTACCCTTCCTGCAGGCTCATCCTGAAATGACCCTCCAGCATGACAGTGCCACCAGCCATACTGCTCGTTCTGTGCGTGATTTCCTGCAAGACAGGACTGTCAGTGTTCTGCCATGGCCAGCAAAGAGTCCGGATCTCAATCCCACTGAGCACGTCTGGGACCTGTTGGATCGGAGGGTGAGGGCTAGGGCCATTCCCCCCAGAAATGTGCAGGATCTTGCTGGTGCCTTGGTGGGGTAACATCTCACAGTGGGGTAACATCTCACAGCAAGAACTGGCAAATCTGGTGCAGTACGTGAGGAGGAGATGCACTGCAGTATTTAATGCAGCTGGTGGCCACTCCAGATACTGACAGTTACTTTTGATTTTGACCCCCCTTTGTTCAGGGACACATTATTCAATTTCTGTTAGTCACATATCTGTGGAACATGTTCAGTTTATGTCTCAGTTTTTGAATCTTGTTATGTTCATACACATTAAATTTGCTGAAAATAAACGCAGTTGACAGTGAGAGGACGTTTCTTTTTTTTCCGAGTTTATATCGACTCCCTCACAGGATTATGTATTTTTTATTATTTTATTTATTCTGGTAATTTTACCAGGTAAGTTGACTGAGAACACGTTCTCATTTACTGCAACGATCTGGGGAATAGTTACAGGGGAGAGGAGGGGGATGAATGAGCCAATTGTAAACAGGTAACTGCCAAAATAAAGGAAACACATGAGTAAATGAGGGATACAAAGTATATTGAAAGCAGGTGCTTCCACACAGGCGTGGTTCCTGAGTTAATTAAGCAATTAACGTCGGTCTGTGTGTCTGTCTGTCTGTCTGTCTTTCTGCCTGCTTTAGTTACCAGATCTCAACCCAATTGAAACTTAGGGGAGATTCTGAGACATAATTTTCCACCACCATCAACAAAACCCCAAATGATGGAATTTCTGGTGGAAGAATGGTGTCGCATCCCTCCAATAGTTCCAGACACTTGTAAAATCTATGCCACGGTGCATTGAAGCGGTTCTGGCTCGTGGTGCTCTATTACAGTTTTTCTCAGTCGCTTTGGTGCTTTTCTTATATCAAAAGTGCAATTATTGATACTATTTGTACAAATTCCAAATCATCTAGTCACTTGTGCACATCATTAAAGCAATTTCTTATTCCTTTGAACAAATTGCAATTGATAATGTACAATTGTCAGCTTTTTTCCACATTATCAATTGCTTATGTCATGTTGATCAAAATATAGTAGATGGTTCTCTGTTGAATAGTCTTACCCCTCAAAACATCTAGGCATTAGTTCCTTGCATAAGCCATTACATGCAAAATTGTTGAACTATTTGTCATAAACTGTCAAGCATAGTTTTACACATTTCTATTAGACCTTTTGTACAAAAACGTGAATTGATGAATCGTGCAGGTGAAATTGACCCTCACTCATGAAAGAATGTAAAGTGTTAGTTCAACCAACAATCAACCACTTGTCTAAATTGCTCAAAGGGGCATCTCATGAAGAATCAATTGGCAAGCATAGACCACAACACAGAGTTGCAATTTTCCTATAATGGATGGACCAGGAAACGAACAGGGTCAACAGCCAAGAGGAGGAGGAAGAAGAGGAGCAAGGATGCGTGGTGGATGGCAAAACAGAGGACGAGGCAGAAGAGGACATAGGCGCATAGCTGATGACATAGGGGCCACTATTGTAGACCATGTTGTCAATCATGGCCTTACAATAACTGAGGCGGGTTGAAGGGTGCAGCCGAATATTGGGAGATCAACCGTGTCCTCAATAGTTCAAACGTTTAGAAGAGAGAACAGGTCTGTCCACCAATGTACAGTGCACTGTTACTGTACATAAGCAGTATACTGTATACTTCCTACAATGCTTCATATTACAGTAGTCCACTTGTATTTCACAGCATACAGAAATATACTCTATACAGATACATACTGCACCTTACATGCACCCACCTGTATGTTTTACAGTAAAATGTGTGTTCGCATAGTTTTTGTCTTTGTGAAAGTGTGCGATGCATCACTGCATTTTTCCCCACATAGGACTGCAAGATTATCCCCCTTATAGGGCCATACAACACCCAGCGTCTACTCAACTTTTTAGAAACTCTCTACAGGGCTCTCATCCCTGATGATGAGAGCGGTCTGTTTAGAGAGGATTTGCCAAAGTATGTGGTCATTTGTGATAATGTGAGTTTCCATCGATCTAACATCATAAGGCAATGGTTTGTGACCCACCCGAGGATACTCATAGAATTCCTCCCACCTTATTCACCATTCCTTAACCCAATTGAGGAGTTCTTTTCAGTATGGAGGTGGAAGGTGTACGATCGTCAACCACACACACAGATGACCCTGCTGGCTGCAATGGATGCAGCATGTGAGGACATCACAGTAGACGCCTGCAGAGGATGGATAAGGCATTCCAAAAGATTCTTTCCACGTTGCGTTGGAAGGGAAAATATCCGGTGTGATGTGGATGAGAATATGAGGGCCGACAGACAGGAACGTCTGGATGTGTAGAGACAGCACAACAGTGCTGCGAGCAAAGTTGTGCCTTAGGGGTGGTTTCCTGTGTTTCTTTCTAATTTAGTTTTTTTTTCCTTTGTGCCCCTTGGGTTGTCCAGTCTCTTTCAATCAATAACCCACATACAGTAATATGTAAATAGTACTGTTGAAATTGATATATGCCATAGAAGTGCAGCCTTGTGCATTTTCAATACAGTAACTGTCAACCAAACTGTAGCCTAAGTTTACATCAGGTAATACTGTCAAAGTACACAGTTACATTGACAACATGCCTAAACATTTTGACGACCTTGTTCGTGAACAATGACTCAATGACTTATCATTCTGATGACACTGACATGATCATTGGCATGAAAATTTACTTTTGAGAGATGTACTAAGGGTTTTTAGTGACTGACTAGCTTTAGAAACATATCTATTGTATATTGCAGTTTGTTCAAATTGTTCTGAGAAATGCACTTATTATTTTGCACATGTTAGGGATGATGTGAAAAATGCACAAAAGCGACTGAGAAAAACTGTAAGACACTTTATGTTGGCGTTTCCTTTATTTTGGCAGTTACCTGTATTTACATGTGTGTACATGTCCCTACAATTAGTGAGCATTAACAGAACATATGTCAATATTTTTACCAGATAAGGTACACATCTAATTAGTTATCCTAATTAGCGTTCTTTCATCAACATCAGCACTTCTACACATCAACATCCTCCTTCATTCATTCATTTCCTTTAGATGACATGAAGCTCTTCTTCAATTGAAAGGTTGAAGACATCCGCAGCTTCCTGAACCAACCTCTTGTTCATACCTCTAGGCTGCATCCCATATGGCACCCTATTCTCTACCAGGGCCCATACTAGTGCACTATGTAGTGAACAGGGTTCAATTTGGGATGTAGTCAGTACCTCAACCCTGCAGCCACTCAAGAGGCCCCTCCCAGTCTGTCTTCATGCTAACCTCTCAGTGAGGAAGACATTCAACAGGCTGATGCCCCACTGTCAGACCACCTGTCCACCTGAAAATATGCCTTCAACCTAACCCTTCTCCTGCCTGTCTGCCTACGTCTCCCATGACTCACCTCAACCTAACCCTCCTCCTGCCTGTCTGCCTACGTCTCCCATGACTCACCTCAACCTAACCCTCCTCCTGCCTGTTTACCTACGTCTCCCATGATGCACCTCTTCTATAAGCAATAGCCTGACCACTAGCTACCTTCCCTCTGCCTTTCAAATATCATGATGTCTACTGATACTCACCTATTTGGTAACCATAGGAACCACCCCCTACATACACACGTAAACACACACACATACAGGTGAGGTGAGGATCCGACCATACACTATTCTCAGATCATCTTCCCTGTTCTACCTCATATCACCTGTGACAGCTGGAATGAACAGACTCTTGCAGCGGTCTAGTGAAGCAACACCGTCTGCTGTATTGTGACGACTTGCTATTAAAACCCAAACAAGTATGGACAAAGCTCTTGGTAACCTGATTATTACACTGGAATTACAAAACTAAATGTGCTAGATATTTCACCAACATATCAGATCATATTGATCATATGCAGCACAGCACTAAAACACTCCACGGCTATAGAATATATTAAACACCAGGTACAGATAATCACCTTCATGGAGACATGAACATTGTTATTACATGCAAAGTGATTCTCACCTTAAGGTGAATAAAAATCCGAGTGGAAATGAAATGTCACCGGGCTGCAAGGTCAGTAACCTCATAACTATTGAAGAGACATGGACAGAGATGAGAGTTAACATGTTGGTAATGTTACCGGGCTGCAAGGTAAGTAACCTCATAACTATTGAAGAGACACGGACAGAGATGAGAGTTAACACGTTGGTAATGTCACCGGGCTGCAAGGTAAGTAACCTCATAACTATTGAAGAGACACGGACAGAGATGAGAGTTAACACGTTGGTAATGTCACCGGGCTGCAAGGTAAGTAACCTCATAACTATTGAAGAGACACGGACAGTGATGAGATTTAACACGTTGGTAATGTTACCGGGCTGCAAGGTAAGTAACCTCATAACTATTGAAGAGACATGGACAGAGATGAGATTTAACACATTGGTAATGTTACCGGGCTGCAAGGTAAGTAACCTCATAACTATTGAAGAGACACGGACAGAGATGAGATTTAACACGTTGGTAATGTTACCGGGCTGCAAGGTAAGTAACCTCATAACTATTGAAGAGACACGGACAGAGATGAGATTTAACACGTTGGTAATGTTACCGGGCTGCAAGGTAAGTAACCTCATAACTATTGAAGAGACACGGACAGAGATGAGAGTTAACACGTTGGTAATGTCACCGGGCTGCAAGGTAAGTAACCTCATAACTATTGAAGAGACACGGACAGAGATGAGAGTTAACACGTTGGTAATGTCACCGGGCTGCAAGGTAAGTAACCTCATAACTATTGAAGAGACACGGACAGTGATGAGATTTAACACGTTGGTAATGTTACCGGGCTGCAAGGTAAGTAACCTCATAACTATTGAAGAGACATGGACAGAGATGAGATTTAACACGTTGGTAATGTTACCGGGCTGCAAGGTAAGTAACCTCATAACTATTGAAGAGACACGGACAGAGATGAGATTTAACACGTTGGTAATGTTACCGGGCTGCAAGGTAAGTAACCTCATAACTATTGAAGAGACACGGACAGTGATGAGATTTAACACGTTGGTAATGTTACCGGGCTGCAAGGTAAGTAACCTCATAACTATTGAAGAGACATGGACAGAGATGAGATTTAACACGTTGGTAATGTTACCGGGCTGCAAGGTAAGTAACCTCATAACTATTGAAGAGACACGGACAGAGATGAGAGTTAACACGTTGGTAATGTCACCGGGCTGCAAGGTAAGTAACCTCATAACTATTGAAGAGACACGGACAGTGATGAGATTTAACACGTTGGTAATGTTACCGGGCTGCAAGGTAAGTAACCTCATAACTATTGAAGAGACATGGACAGAGATGAGATTTAACACGTTGGTAATGTTACCGGGCTGCAAGGTAAGTAACCTCATAACTATTGAAGAGACACGGACAGAGATGAGATTTAACACGTTGGTAATGTTACCGGGCTGCAAGGTAAGTAACCTCATAACTATTGAAGAGACACGGACAGAGATGAGATTTAACACGTTGGTAATGTTACCGGGCTGCAAGGTAAGTAACCTCATAACTATTGAAGAGACACGGACAGAGATGAGAGTTAACACGTTGGTAATGTCACCGGGCTGCAAGGTAAGTAACCTCATAACTATTGAAGAGACACGGACAGAGATGAGAGTTAACACGTTGGTAATGTTACCGGGCTGCAAGGTAAGTAACCTCATAACTATTGAAGAGACACGGACAGAGATGAGAGTTAACACGTTGGTAATGTTTCCGGGCTGCAAGGTAAGTAACCTCATAACTATTGAAGAGACACGGACAGAGATGAGATTTAACACGTTGGTAATGTTACCGGGCTGCAAGGTAAGTAACCTCATAACTATTGAAGAGACACGGACAGAGATGAGAGTTAACACGTTGGTAATGTCACCGGGCTGCAAGGTAAGTAACCTCATAACTATTGAAGAGACACGGACAGAGATGAGAGTTAACACGTTGGTAATGTTACCGGGCTGCAAGGTAAGTAACCTCATAACTATTGAAGAGACACGGACAGAGATGAGAGTTAACACGTTGGTAATGTTTCCGGGCTGCAAGGTAAGTAACCTCATAACTATTGAAGAGACACGGACAGAGATGAGAGTTAACACGTTGGTAATGTTACCGGGCTGCAAGGTAAGTAACCTCATAACTATTGAAGAGACACGGACAGAGATGAGATTTAACACGTTGGTAATGTTACCGGGCTGCAAGGTAAGTAACCTCATAACTATTGAAGAGACATGGACGGAGATGAGATTTAACACGTTGGTAATGTTACCGGGCTGCAAGGTAAGTAACCTCATAACTATTGAAGAGACATGGACAGAGATGAGATTTAACACGTTGGTAATGTTACCGGGCTGCAAGGTAAGTAACCTCATAACTATTGAAGACACACGGACAGAGATGAGAGTTAACACGTTGGTAATGTCACCGGGCTGCAAGGTAAGTAACCTCATAACTATTGAAGAGACACGGACAGAGATGAGAGTTAACACGTTGGTAATGTCACCGGGCTGCAAGGTAAGTAACCTCATAACTATTGAAGAGACATGGACAGAGATTAGATTTAACACGTTGGTAATGTTTGGTAGGCATTAAAACTAAATATTGGTTAATCGATCTTATCTCTAAATGAAATAATGGGAATTCTGAATATTCAACAACTGAAACATATTTTCATATAGGATGCCATTGTAAATTGTCACAAAGCAATGGAAATGTTGAAGCCTCAGTTAAACACACCAAGGTTATGGTTAAATATTTCATAATAACTATCTCATGGACTGAATGACTTCTACAGCATCCCAAATGAAAGATAACATTTAATCAAGCGGAAGAGTTCATTCCTTGGTGTTAATCTTCCCGATTGAGGCACATTTTCATCACAATAGACCAGTTGGCTGTGACCCCAAACAGGCCCTGGTTTCCAAACTGAACTGAAACGTGTTCATATTGAATATAATATTCACATTATATTTGGGACTTCAAACCCGGTTCCCAGAACAATATCTCAACCAAAATAATGAGCCATTCATACAGCATGGCCATTAGCAGCTATCAGCATAATGCTAACTGTATGGACACAATAAAACTGGGAGATCTGGTGGGTTTCAGTGGACGGCACTATATCAAAACCGCTAGCCTTGTAAAACCTATTGCTATATTCATTATCCAGTCCAATAAAATTCTCCTCCGCTATAGAACTCCACACAAAGGCCCAAGATGCTGGGTTTATGAGTCACACTGAAGTTCATTTAGAGAAAGATTCATTAATTCAGATGATTGGATGCTCCTACTCTGTCTCACAGCCCCATAATTCTCCCACATTATCAGGGAGGAAGGGGAGAGGAAATTCACTCCAATACTTGAATCCCATTCCATACACAGGGCAAATACACTCCACAATGCTTGTAAATGAAAGGAGCCAATGTCACACATGGCCCGTCTCTAATGGGATATTAAAGGAGGTTAAGAGTAACCATGCAAAACACTCCAAAGGTCACCGTCACAACGACTGGATGGGGGAAACCTGAGAGAGAGAGAGAGAGAGAGAGAGAGAGAGAGAGAGAGAGAGAGAGAGAGAGAGAGAGAGAGAGAATGTACTCAGGGCTAACCTAGATGAATGACAGGCAGCTGCCGGATGGAAGGTGAAACACTAATTAAAGTTCATTCATTTGTCAGAGAGAAAATAACCTTTCCTCGATGTTTGTATCATAACATTATAATAGAAATAAATATTTGAGGAGCTTGTTAACAAAGAGTATAATATGTGCATTGCTGAAGAGGAGATCGTATCCAACACCAACATAGACAAAACAACAACATGATCATTTGGTTGGAAAGACTGTTACAAACCAGTCTGTTGTTGTGTCTTGAGTCACGCCCACTAAATCTCCTCTCTTCCAAGCATGGGATTCTTGCTCAATATTTACCAGACCCCCTCCTCACAACCCACAGAGTTCAAACTCAAACAGTGATATCACACCAATTTCCGAGAGAGTGGCTATTTTCTGCCTTTGAAGCGATTTCCAAGTCTCCGAGTATTTGCTTTCCTGTTGCGACAGGGCCTAAAATACAGGCTGACATCCTCCGCTCAGTACTGGAGCATATGCAACGCTGCTGGCCTGCAGAGAACCCCCATGGAGCTGCCGGCGCTCACATCATTGTGTTAAATGTGGAGCTGGCATGCACACCAGGCGACCGTCAAAGAACACACTCTTCTTCACTCTCCCTCACTCTCCCCCTTCATTGGACCAGCACAAACACACATTTAGATCTGTGGTTGGTTTTGACTCTCTGTGGTGGTTTCACTGTGCTGTTACAGGGATGACTGTCAGTGTCACACCGTCTAAAGGACTGTAGAGAAGTGGTGACATTTCCTCCCTAACAGAGGTCATTGACTCCATTTCACTCCGTCTCCGTCATGGTTATCCCAGCAGGACAGGGTCAAACAGACTGTCCACTTGAGTCATGCCAAATGAATAGATAGATTATAAATAATAAAATGTTCTCCTAGAATTTCAGTTCCAGAGGTGGAGCTGAACGGTTCAGATTTTCTACACTTCTTTTATTATTTAGAATTTTCCTTTGTAGACAATACAATCAACATGTACAATATTGTTCAGATATTTTATTACATGGAAAACAAAGAAACTAGTAGCTACAGTAACCTATTTCCAATGGGTTGCATATTCTTGGGTACAGTGGAAAAATGTCCCTATCCTCATCTGTGTTACTTTCTACCGTTAGCTACCACTGCCTTGAACCATGGCCATTAGCTACCACTGTCTTGGATCATGGCCATTAGCTACCACTGCCTTGAACCATGGCCATTAGCTACCACTGTCTAGAGCATGGCCATTGTCTGCCACTGCCTTGGAGCATGGCCATTAGCTACCACTGCCTTGGATCATGGCCATTAGCTACCACTGCCTTGAACCATGGCCATTAGCTACCACTGTCTGGAGCATGGCCATTGTCTGCCACTGCCTTGGAGCATGGCCATTAGCTACCACTGCCTTGAACCATGGCCATTAGCTACCACTGTCTGGAGCATGGCCATTGTCTGCCACTGCCTTGGGGCATGGCCATTAGCTACCACTGCCTTGAACCATGGCCATTAGCTACCACTGTCTGGAGCATGGCCATTGTCTGCCACTGCCTTGGAGCATGGCCATTAGCTACCACTGTATTGGATCATGGCCATTAGCTACCACTGCCTTGAACCATGACCCATGGCCATTGTCTGCCACTGCCTTGGAGCATTGCCATTAGCTACCACTGTCTTGGATCATGGCCATTAGCTACCACTGTCTTGAACCATGGCCATTAGCTACCACTGTCTTGGATCATGGCCATTAGCTACCACGGTCTTGAACCATGGCCATTAGCTACCACTGTCTTGGATCATGGCCATTAGCTACCACTGTCTTGAACCATGGCCATTAGCTACCACTGTCTTGGATCATGGCCATTAGCTACCACTGTCTTGAACCATGGCCATTAGCTACCACTGTCTTGGATCATGGCCATTAGCTACCACTGCCTTGAACCATGGCCATTAGCTACCACTGTCTTGGATCATGGCCATTAGCTACCACTGTCTTGAACCATGGCCATTAGCTACCACTGCCTTGGAGCATGGCCATTAGCTACCACTGCCTTGAACCATGGCCATTAGCTACCACTGTCTGGAGCATGGCCATTGTCTGCCACTGCCTTGGGGCATGGCCATTAGCTACCACTGCCTTGAACCATGGCCATTAGCTACCACTGTCTGGAGCATGGCCATTGTCTGCCACTGCCTTGGAGCATGGCCATTAGCTACCACTGTATTGGATCATGGCCATTAGCTACCACTGCCTTGAACCATGACCCATGGCCATTGTCTGCCACTGCCTTGGAGCATTGCCATTAGCTACCACTGTCTTGGATCATGGCCATTAGCTACCACTGTCTTGAACCATGGCCATTAGCTACCACTGTCTTGGATCATGGCCATTAGCTACCACGGTCTTGAACCATGGCCATTAGCTACCACTGTCTTGGATCATGGCCATTAGCTACCACTGTCTTGAACCATGGCCATTAGCTACCACTGTCTTGGATCATGGCCATTAGCTACCACTGTCTTGAACCATGGCCATTAGCTACCACTGTCTTGGATCATGGCCATTAGCTACCACTGCCTTGAACCATGGCCATTAGCTACCACTGTCTTGGATCATGGCCATTAGCTACCACTGTCTTGAACCATGGCCATTAGCTACCACTGTCTTGGATCATGGCCATTAGCTACCACTGTCTTGGATCATGGCCATTAGCTACCACTGTCTTGGAGTATGGCCATTAGCTACCACTGTCTTGGAGCATGGCCATTAGCTACCACTGTCTTGGAGCTTGGCCATTAGCTACCACTGTCTTGGATCATGGCCATTAGCTACCACTGTCTTGGAGCATGGCCATTAGCTACCACTGTCTTGGAGCATGGCCATTAGCTACCACTGTCTTGGAGCTTGGCCATTAGCTACCACTGTCTTGGATCATGGCCATTAGCTACCACTGTCTTGGAGCTTGGCCATTAGCTACCACTGTCTTGGAGCATGGCCATTAGCTACCACTGTCTTGGAGCATGGCCATTAGCTACCACTGTCTTGGAGCTTGGCCATTAGCTACCACTGTCTTGGATCATGGCCATTAGCTACCACTGTCTTGGAGCATGGCCATTAGCTACCACTGTCTTGGAGCATGGCCATTAGCTACCACTGTCTTGGAGCTTGGCCATTAGCTACCACTGTCTTGGATCATGGCCATTAGCTACCACTGTCTTGGAGCTTGGCCATTAGCTACCACTGTCTTGGATCATGGCCATTAGCTACCACTGTCTTGGAGCATGGCCATTAGCTACCACTGTCTTGGAGCATGGCCATTAGCTACCACTGCCTTAAACCATGGCCATTAGCTACCACTGTCTGGAGCATGGCCATTAGCTACCACTGTCTTGGAGCATGGCCATTAGCTACCACTGTCTGGAGCATGGCCATTAGCTACCACTGTCTTGGAGCGTGGCCATTAGCTACCACTGTCTTGGATCATGGCCATTAGCTACCACTGTCTGGAGCATGGCCATTAGCTACCACTGTCTTGGAGCGTGGCCATTAGCTACCACTGTCTTGGATCATGGCCATTAGCTACCACTGTCTTGGATCATGGCCATTAGCTACCACTGTCTTGGATCATGGCCATTAGCTACCACTGTCTTGGATCATGGCCATTAGCTACCACTGTCTTGGATCATGGCCATTAGCTACCACTGTCTGGAGCATGGCCATTAGCTACCACTGTCTTGGAGCGTGGCCATTAGCTACCACTGTCTTGGAGCGTGGCCATTAGCTACCACTGTCTTGGAGCATGGCCATTAGCTACCACTGTCTTGGAGCATGGCCATTAGCTACCACTGTCTTGGAGCGTGGCTACCATTAAGCATGACTGCCTGGATAAAGCTCTATGGCCTCGAGGTTAGGAGGAGTGTTCACAGTAGACCCATAGCAGCTTATAGCATTAATGAGAGATGGGTGAAAGAAAAGGAGAGAGGGAAGGAGCTATTTGACTGACCTACCCTGAAAGTAGTACCATCCAAGCTCCTCTGACGCCAAGCTAAGTCAACCACTGTTTCATTCTCCCTCCACATGTCAATATGAACCCTGGACAATAAGCATTAACATGTATGGTATTGTTGTCTGTTATGACTACACTCAATCTACAATACTGTGAGTAATACCAGGCATTATCTTGCCACCTAATATAACAACCAGGGAAAATGCTGTGATAAGACTCCAGCGCCACATTGACAGTTCACCACAAGCTTAGAGAGGACAGGGACAGTGATCTAATGTTACAGTGGAAACATGTGATTGACTCTCCAGTCTTAAAATAACAGAACTCTGAAGGTCTAATTCCTCCAGCCCTCTGCGGGGGACGGGGAGCCCAGGTGACTCCTGAGTGTTGAGGTGTTCTGTGTTCCTTCGCTGCCTGGGAGATTGACAAGTGGAAGCTGAGAGAGAGAAGATTAAAGCAGCTGTCTGATGATCCAGACAATAAGCATGTTGCTTTGTGTAGGAAGACATCAAATCAAAGTTTATTTGTCACATGCGCCGAATACCACAGGTATTCACCTTACAGTGAAATGCTTACTTACAAGCCCTTAACCAACAGTGTAAACCTTACAGTGAAATACTTACTTACAAGCCTTAACCAACAGTGCAATTTGTAAGTAAAAAATAGGTACTAGGTAAACAATAGACAAGTAAAGAAATTTTAAAAACAGTAAAATGACAGTGAAAGTAATAGTAGCGAGGCTGTATACAGGTGGTACCGGTACAGAGTCAATGTGCGGGGGCACCGGTTAGTAGGGTTAATTGGGGTAATGTGTACATGAATGTATAGTTAAAGTGACTATGCATAGATGATAAACAGAGAGTAGCTGCAGCGTAAAAGAGGGGTTTGTGGGGGTGGGAGGGGCGTGGCAGGACCCAATGCAAATAGTCAGGTAGCCATTTGATTACCTGTTCAGGAGTCTTATGGCTTGGGGGTAAAAGCTGTTGATAAGCCTTTTGGTACTAGACTTGACCCTCCGGTACCGCTTGCCATGTGGTAGTAGAGAGAACAGTCTATGACTGGGGGGGCTGGGGTCTTTGACAATTTTTAGGGCCTTCCTCTGACACCGCATGGTGTAGAGGTCCTGGATGGCAGGCAGCTTAGCCCCAGTGATGTACTGGGCCGTACGCACTACCCTCTGTAGTGCCTTGCGGTCAGAGGCCGAGCAGTTGCCGTACCAGGCAGTGATGCAACCAGTCAGGATGCTCTCGATGTTGCAGCTGGAGAACCTTTTGAGGATCTGAGGACCCATGACAAACTTTTCTGTCTCCTGAGGGGGAATAGGTTTTGTCGTGCCCTCTTTACCAACTGAAAAAGAGAAGCAGACAAGTGGAGGTCAGCCAGTATTACCAACTGAAAAAGAGAAGCAGACAAGTGGAGGTCATCCCAGTATTACCAACTGAATAAGAGAAGCAGACAAGTGGAGGTCAGCCCAGTATTACCAACTGAAAAAGAGAAGCAGACAAGAGGAGGTCAGCCCAGTATTACCAACTGAAAAAGAGAGGCAGACAAGTGGAGGTCAGCCCAGTATTACCAACTGAATAAGAGAAGCAGACAAGTGGAGGTCAGCCCAGTATTACCAACTGAATAAGAGAAGCAGACAAGTGGAGGTCAGCCCAGTATTACCAACTGAATAAGAGAAGCAGACAAGTGGAGGTCAGCCATTATTACCAACTGAATAAGAGAAGCAGACAAGTGGAGGTCATCCCAGTATTACCAACTGAATAAGAGAAGCAGACAAGTGGAGGTCATCCCAGTATTACCAACTGAATAAGAGAAGCAGACAAGTGGAGGTCAGCCAGTATTACCAACTGAATAAGAGAAGCAGACAAGTGGAGGTCAGCCCAGTATTACCAACTGAATAAGAGAAGCAGACAAGTGGAGGTCAGCCCAGTATTACCAACTGAATAAGAGAAGCAGACAAGTGGAGGTCAGCCAGTATTACCAACTGAATAAGATAAGCAGACAAGTGGAGGTCATCCCAGTATTACCAACTGAATAAGAGAAGCAGACAAGTGGAGGTCAGCCCAGTATTACCAACTGAATAAGAGAAGCAGACAATTGGAGGTCAGCCAGTATTACCAACTGAAAAAGAGAAGCAGACAAGTGGAGGTCATCCCAGTATTACCAACTGAATAAGAGAAGCAGACAAGTGGAGGTCAGCCCAGTATTACCAACTGAATAAGAGAAGCAGACAAATGGAGGTCAGCCCAGTATTACCAACTGAATAAGAGAAGCAGACAAGTGGAGGTCAGCCCAGTATTACCAACTGAATAAGAGAAGCAGACAAGTGGAGGTCGGCCCAGTATTACCAACTGAATAAGAGAAGCAGACAAGTGGTCAGCCAGTATTACCAACTGAATAAGAGAAGCAGACAAGTGGAGGTCAGCCCAGTATTTCCAACTGAATAAGAGAAGCAGACAAGTGGAGGTCAGCCAGTATTACCAACTGAATAAGAGAAGCAGACAAGTGGAGGTCAGCCAGTATTACCAACTGTAACGTTCTGAGTGTAGTGGGTGAGAAGTCAGGCGCAGGAAGCAGAGAGTTCAGGGGAGTGCTATTTTAATGCACCACAACGGTGAACATAAGCCAACCCCACGAAAACACAGGGCGTAAACAAAACAAACGCCCCAAACAGGGGGACTTAAACGGTCCAGAAAAGACCCACGAAATGGGAAAGCACGTAACTCACAGACGTGCACACAAGTTTACACAACACAGAAGGTCACAATAATTAATCCCGCACAAGGAACCAGGCGGGCCGGCTGACTAAATAAAGCCTCACTAATTATACAGAATTCAAAACAGGTGCACTCAATGAACACATAAGGGAGGGGGAGGAAATAATCAGTGGCAGCTAGTAGGCCGGAGACGACGACCGCCGAGCGCCACCCGAACGGGAAGGGGAGCCACCTTCGGTCGGAGTCGTGACAGTACCCCCCCCTTGACGCGCGGCTCCCGCAGCGCGCCGACACCGGCCTCGAGGTCGACCCGGAGGACGAGGCGCAGGGCGCTCCGGATGGAGGCGATGGAAATCCCTCAACATTGACGGATCCAAAATGTCCCCCACCGGTACCCAGCACCTCTCCTCCGGACCGTACCCCTCCCAGTCCACGAGGTACTGCAGGCCCCTCACCCGGCGTCTCGAGTCCAGAATGGCCCGTATCGTATACGCCGGGGACCCCTCGATGTCCAGAGGGGGAGGAGGGACCTCCGGCACCTCACCGTCCTGTAGGGGACCAGCTACCACCGGCCTGAGGAGAGACACATGAAACGAGGGGTTAATACGATAATAGGAAGGGAGTTGTAATCGATAACACACCTCGTTTATTCTCCTCAGGACTTTGAAAGGCCCTACACACTGCGGCCCAAGCTTCCGGCAGGGCAAGCGGAGGGGCAGGTTTCGGGTCGAGAGCCAGACCCTGTCCCCCGGTACAAACACGGGGGCCTCACTGCGGTGGCGGTCAGCACTCCTTTTCTGCCGTCCACTAGCTTGTTGAAGGGATTCCCGGACGGCCCTCCAGGTCTCTTTGGAGCGCTGCACCCATTCCTCCACCGCAGGAGCCTCGGTCTGGCTCGGATGCCACGGTGCCAGGACCGGCTGGTACCCCAACACACACTGAAAAGGGGACACATTAGTAGAGGAGTGGCGTAGTGAGTTCTGGGCCATTTCGGCCCAGGGGATGTACCTCGCCCACTCCCCTGGCCGGTCCTGGCAGTACGACCGCAGAAACCTACCCACCTCCTGGTTTACTCTCTCCACCTGCCCATTACTTTCGGGGTGATAACCGGAGGTCAGGCTGACCGAGACCCCCAGACGCTCCATGAACGCCCTCCATACTCGGGACGTGAACTGGGGGCCCCGATCAGAAACGATGTCCTCCGGCACCCCGTAGTGCCGGAAGACGTGGGTGAATAATGCCTCCGCAGTCTGTAGGGCTGTAGGGATACCGGGCAACGGGAGGAGATGGCAGGACTTAGAGAACCGATCCACAATCACCAGAACCGTGGTGTTCCCCTGAGACTGGGGAAGATCGGTCAGGAAGTCTACGGATAGATGTGACCATGGCCGTTGTGGAACGGGGAGGGGTTGTAACTTCCCTCTAGGAAGGTGCCTAGGAGCCTTACTCTGGGTGCATACTGAACAGGAGGAGACATAAACCTTAACGTCCCTAGCCAAGGTAGGCCACCAATACCTCCCCCGAAGGCTTCCTATTGTCCTCCTCACCCCAGGGTGACCCGAGGAGGGTAGGACGTGAGCCCACCGAATCAGTTGGTCCCGAACACCAAGCGGCACGTACTTCTGTCCCGCCGGACACTGAGGAGGCGCGGGTTCAGCCCGTAACGCCCGCTCGATGTCCGAGTCCACCTCCCATACCACCGGTGCTATCAGCTTTGAGGCGGGAAGGATGGGAGTAGGTTCGGTGGACCTATCCTCTGTGTCGTAAAGGCGGGACAGTGCATCCGCTTTCACGTTCTGGGAGCCCGGTCTATACGATAAAGTGAACCGGAATCGGGTAAAAAATATGGCCCACCTTGCCTGACGCGGGTTCAGTCTCCTAGCTGCCCGAATATACTCCAGATTTTGGTGGTCGGTCCAGATGAGAAAGGGGTGCTTAGCCCCCTCAAGCCAGTGTCTCCTCACCTTCAGAGCCCTGACCACCGCTAACAACTCCCGGTCACCCACATCATAGTTACGCTCCGCTGGGCTGAGCTTCCTCGAGAAGAAAGCGCAGGGGCGGAGTTTTGGTGGCGTACCCGAGCGCTGTGATAGCACGGCACCCACCCCAGCCTCGGACGCATCCACCTCCACTATGAATGCTAGAGAGGGGTCCGGATGGGCCAACACGGGTGCATCCGTGAACAGCGCCTTCAACTTGTTGAAAGCTCCGTCCGCCTCTGCTGACCACCGCAACCGCACCGGACCCCCCTTCAGCAGTGAGGTAATTGGAGCCGCTACCTGGCCAAAACCCCGGATAAACCTCCGGTAGTAGTTGGCAAAACCCAAAAACCGCTGCACCTCTTTTACCGTGGTCGGAGTCGGCCAATTACGCACGGCCTTACTGCGGTCACCCTCCATCTCCACCCCCGAGGTGGAAATGCGATAACCCAGAAAGGAGACGGCTCGTTTGGAGAACACACACTTCGCAGCCTTGACGTATAGGTCATGCTCCAGCAGTCTACCAAGCACCCTGCGTACCAGAGACACATGCGCGGCGTGAGTGGCTGAGTAGATCAGAATATCATCGATATAAACAACTACTCCCTGCCTGTGCAGGTCCCTGAGAATATCGTCTACAAAGGATTGAAAAACGGCTGGAGCATTCTTTAACCCATACGGCATGACGCAGTACTCATAGTGGCCCGATGTGGTACTAAATGCGGTTTTCCACTCGTCTCCCTTCCGAATACGCACCAGGCTATACGCGCTCCTGAGATCCAATTTTGTGAAGAACTGCGCTCCCTGAAATGATTCCACTGCCGTAGCAATGAGAGGTAGTGGGTAGCTGAATCCCACCGTGATGGCATTTAGACCTCTATAATCAATACACGGACGCAAACCTCCCTCCTTTTTCCTCACAAAAAATAAACTCGAGGAGACGGGTGAGATGGAGGACCGAATGTACCCCTGTCCCAGAGACTCCGTGATATATGTCTCCATAGCCAACGTCTCCTCCTGGGATAATGGGTACACGTGACTCTTGGGAAGCGCAGCGTCTACCTGGAGATCTATCGCACAATCCCTTCCCGGTCGATGTGGTGGTAATTTAGTCGCCTTCTTTTTACTGAAAGCGATTGCCAAATCGGCATACTCGGGGGGAATGCACACCGTGGGACCCTGGTCTGGACTCTCCACCGACGTGGCACCGATGGAAACTCCCAGACACCTTCCAGAACACTCCTCTGACCACCCCTGGAGAACCCCCTGTCTCCACGAAATTTTAGGATTGTGCCGGGCCAGCCAGGGAATCCCTAGCACCACTGGAAACGCAGGCGCATCAATAATGTAGAGACTGATACGCTCCCTATGATTCCCCTGCGTTACCATGTCCAGTGGAACCGTGGTCTCCCTGACCACCCCTGACCCTAATGGCCGGCTATCTAGGGAGTGCACGGGAAAGGGAGAATCTATCGGCACAAGCGGAACACCTAATTTAATAGCGAGTCCGCGATCCATAAAGTTCCCAGCTGCGCCTGAATCGACTAGCGCCCTATGCTGGGAAGAGGGGAAAAATTTAAGGAAAAAAATCAAGACAAACATGTGACCAACAGGGGGTTCTGGGTGAGTTTGGTGCTGACTCACCTGGGGTGATCGAGAAATGTTCCGCCTGCCATCTCGACTCCCAGACGGACCCCCCCAGCACCGATCGGCCGTGTGTCCTCTCCGACCACAGCTGGTGCAGAGGGAGCCTCCTCCTCCGGTACCCCTCGGCACAGTCCCTCCCAACTCCATCGGAACGGGAGTGACGGTGCTGGGTGGTGGAACACACAGGACCCTCTCCGAACGCCCGCGGGTAGCCAGCAGATTGTCCAGTCGGATGGACATGTCAATTAGCTCATCCAGGGAAAGAGCGGTGTCCCGACACGCTAGCTCCCTGCGGACGTCCTCCCGGAGACTACACCGGTAATGGTCGATAAGAGCCCTGTCGTTCCACCCAGATCCTGCTGCCAAGGTCCGGAACTCCAACGCGTAATCTTGGGCGCTCCTCTTCTCCTGCCGGAGATGGAATAGTCGCTCTCCCGCTGCTCGGCCATCTGGAGGGTGGTCAAACACTGCGCGGAAGCGGCGGGAAAACTCTGGGTAGTGCTCCTTCGCTGAGTCTGGGCCATTCCAGACTGCGTTCGCCCACTCCAGAGCACGACCCGTGAGACAGGAGATGAGGACACTCACCCTCTCCGCTCCCGAGGGAGTGGGTCTGACGGTGGCTAGGTACAGTTCCAGCTGGAGTAAGAACCCCTGGCACCCCGCCGCCGCTCCATCATAGACCCTCGGGAGCGTAAGACGGAGGGTGCTGGAGTCGGGAGATGGGGAGTCCTGAGGGGGGGGAGCCGAAGGTGGAGAGAGGAGACCACTTCTCTCCCATCGGTCCATTCTCTCCATCACTTGATCCATAGCCGTTCCGATCCGATGGAGAACGGTGGTATGATGTAGAACCCTTTCCTCCATCGATGGGAGGGGATTGGCTGTTGCTCCTGCTGACTCCATTCCTCAGGGTGCGGGATTCTGTAACGTTCTGAGTGTAGTGGGTGAGAAGTCAGGCGCAGGAAGCAGAGAGTTCAGGGGAGTGCTATTTTAATGCACCACAACGGTGAACATAAGCCAACCCCACGAAAACACAGGGCGTAAACAAAACAAACGCCCCAAACAGGGGGACTTAAACGGTCCAGAAAAGACCCACGAAATGGGAAAGCACGTAACTCACAGACGTGCACACAAGTTTACACAACACAGAAGGTCACAATAATTAATCCCGCACAAGGAACCAGGCGGGCCGGCTGACTAAATAAAGCCTCACTAATTATACAGAATTCAAAACAGGTGCACTCAATGAACACATAAGGGAGGGGGAGGAAATAATCAGTGGCAGCTAGTAGGCCGGCGACGACGACCGCCGAGCGCCACCCGAACGGGAAGGGGAGCCACCTTCGGTCGGAGTCGTGACACCAACTGAATAAGAGAAGCAGACAAGTGGAGGTCATCCCAGTATTACCAACTGAATAAGAGAAGCAGACAAGTGGAGGTCAGCCCAGTATTACCAACTGAATAAGAGAAGCAGACAAGTGGAGGTCGGCCCAGTATTACCAACTGAATAAGAGAAGCAGACAAGTGGAGGTCAGCCAGTATTACCAACTGAATAAGAGAAGCAGACAAGTGGAGGTCAGCCAGTATTACCAACTGAATAAGAGAAGCAGACAAGTGGAGGTCAGCCCAGTATTACCAACTGAATAAGAGAAGCAGACAAGTGGTCAGCCAGTATTACCAACTGAATAAGAGAAGCAGACAAGTGGAGGTCAGCCCAGTATTACCAACTGAATAAGAGAAGCAGACAAGTGGAGGTCAGCCCAGTATTACCAACTGAATAAGAGAAGCAGACAAGTGGAGGTCAGCCAGTATTACCAACTGAATAAGAGAAGCAGACAAGTGGAGGTCAGCCCAGTATTACCAACTGAATAAGAGAAGCAGACAATTGGAGGTCAGCCAGTATTACCAACTGAATAAGAGAAGCAGACAAGTGGTCAGCCAGTATTACCAACTGAATAAGAGAAGCAGACAAGTGGAGGTCAGCCCAGTATTACCAACTGAATAAGAGAAGCAGACAAGTGGAGGTCGGCCAGTATTACCAACTGAATAAGAGAAGAAGACAAGTGGAGGTCAGCCCAGTATTACCAACTGAATAAGAGAAGCAGACAAGTGAAGGTCAGCCAGTATTACCAACTGAATAAGAGAAGCAGACAAGTGGAGGTCAGCCAGTATTACCAACTGAATAAGAGAAGCAGACAAGTGGAGTTCAGTGTAAATGTGCACATTGTGATTTTGCCCTTCAAAAAAATTAACTGCATTATCTTGACAAGGCAGTCAACATGGATATCACTCTGACAGGCAGGAGAGCTACGCTATAGACTACATTATCATATTTAGTGGATATCCCTCTGACAGACAGGAGAGCTACGCTATAGACTAGATTATCATATTTAGTGGATATCACTCTGACAGACAGGAGAGCTACGCTATAGACTACATTATCATATTTAGTGAATATCACTCTGACGGACAGGAGAGCTATGCTATAGACAACATTATTATATTTAGTGAATATCACTCTGACAGGCAGGAGAGCTATGCTATAGACTACATTATCATATTTAGTGTGTACAGTATGTCTGTCTCAATCTGGAGCAGGTGGTATATAGACCCATGGGAGGATCCGTTAGGGCTCATTTATTAGACGTATTGCACACAATGTAAACGTGGATAGTTGTTGTCCTTATGCATTTAGCAAGAGGTAAATCAAGTACTCATAGCTATATCACCACACACACATATAGGCCCTCAGAGGATATATGTATGGTAACCATAGTGATTACATTTTACTGTACTGTACTTTAGAGGCCTACTGCACTACCTCTTGTAACGCTTACTTTCTACTCATTTCATTTCTATTTCATTTCTATTTTGATTAAATAAGTGTGAGCTGATGCGTAGGCATTTAATATTTTTTTTTAAATTTTTTATATTTTTTTAAAATCAGTGTTTCTGCCAGTCCATTGTTTGTCTTCTCTTTGTTTGAGACAGTACATACCGTCAAGCAATTATGCCTGTATCCCAAATGGCACCCTATTCCATACGTAATGCTTTTGATGAAACCCTATGGGCCCTGGTCAAAGGTCGTACATACAGTCCCATCAGAAAGTATTCACACCCCTTGACTTTTTCCCACATGTTGTTGTGTTCCAGACTTAATTTAAAATGGATTCAATTGAGATTTTGTGTCACTGGCCTGTTGAATGTGATTTTTGAATGACTACCTCATCTCTGTACCTCAACCATACAATTATCTGTCAGGTCCTTCAGCCGAGCAGTGAATTTCAGACACAGATTCAACCACAAAGACCGATGCCTCGAAAAGAAGGGCATCTATTGGTAGATGGGAAAAAAAGCAGACATTGAATATCTCTTTAAGCATGGTGAAGTTATTAATCACACTTTGGATGGTGTATCAATACACCCAGTCACTACAAAGATACAGACATCCTTCCTAACTCAGTTTCCAGAGCGGAAGGAAATCACTCAGAGATTTCACCATTTGGCCAATGGTGACTTTAAAACCGTTACAGAGTTTAATGGCTGTGATAGGAGAAAACTGAGGATGGATCAACAACATTGTAGTTACTCCATAATTCTAATCTAATTGACAGAGTGAAAAGAAGGAAGCCTGTTTCCAACAAGGCACTACAGTAATACTGCAAAACATGTGGCAAAGCAATTCATTTTTGTCCTAAATACATAGTGTTATGCTTGAGGTAAATCCAATACAACACATTACTGAGTATCACTCTCCATATTTTCAAGCATGGTGATAGCTGCATTATGTTACGGGTATGCTTGTCATCATTAAATGACTGGGGAGTTTTTCAGGATAAAAAATCCTAGAGGAAAACCTGGTTCAATCTGATTTCCACCAGACATTGTCAGCAGGACAATAACCTAAAACACAAGGCCAAATTTACCCTGGAGTTTCTTACCAAGAACACAGTGAGAATTCCTGAGTGGCTTAGTTAAACTTTCAACTTAAATCAGCTTGAAAATATATGGTGAGACTTGAAAATGGCTGTCTAGCAATGATCAACAACCAACTTGACAGAGCTTGAAGAATTTGTTTAAGAATGTGCAAATATTGCACAATCCAAGTGTGCAAAGCTCTTGGAGACTAACCCAGAAAGACTCACAGCTGTAATCGCTGCCAAAGGTGATTCTAACATGTATTGACTCAGGGGTGTGAATGTTTATGTAATAAGATATTTCTTTATCATTTTCAATACATTTGCTAAAATGTCTGAAAACTTGTTTTCACTTTGTCATTATGGGGTATTGTGTGTAAATGGGTGAGAGAAAAAAATATTTAATACATTTTGAATTCAGGCTGTAACACTAGAACATGTGGAATAAGTCAAGGGGTAAGAATACTGTCTGGAGGCAAATAGGGTACCATTTGGGACGCATAAATGAGTAGAGATTCAGATGTTGGATAATTGACAGGGTTACTGGAGGCTCTCTGGACAGAGGCTGCAGGATGCGGCTCCTCAGTGAAACACTACTGTTCCCCCTGGTCTGTGATAGGGGATGACAAGCATTTAGGAACAAACTCCAAGCAAGCCATTTTGTTACTGCAATTAATATTATTGATTCTCTCTTGGGCGTTTGCAAATGTTTCTCCAATATTTGCTGACTAATGTGTGTATATGTACCAAACCAAAATAACTATTTAGTCAATGAGGTAAAGGAATTGCCTTTGCGAAATATCAGAATTAGCCGATCACTCTGAGAATTGCCATGTACACTATAAAGTCTTGACAAGTGACATCCATCAGTTTTACATCAGTGCCACTTCAACAGAAAACAAGCAATTGCTGTACAGACCTGGACCAGAGTGACTAAATAATATGGATGTCTCAAATTGTACCCTATTCCATTCATAGTACACTACATTTGACCAGGACCTATAGGGCTCCGGTCAAAAGCAATGCATTATAGTGAACAGGATGCCATTTGGGACGCATCCAATATGAAAATATGACATCACTTTGTCTTATTCTCTTCTTCCTGCTAAACCCTGATTGAGTCCCAAAATGGCACCCTATTCCCTACATGGAGCACTACTTTTGACCAGAGCCATATGGACCCTGGTCAAAGTACTGCACTACTTAGAGAATAGCGTGCCATTTTGGGGGATAACCCCTGTCTGTAATCAGGAAGTTGAGATTCACAGCTCATATTTCATTGGCATCATAAATCTCACTTTACAAGCACAATGAAAGAAATGACAGATCAGAAAAGTCATGCCCATTGAGGGCACAGGGGTACGTGCCCCTTAGATTTGTCCTGTTTAAATATATATCAATATATTTGTATATACAGTATATCATTTTATGAAGTTGGCCTTACCTAGCCCAGATAGGTTCCCAATCTCCCAACAACATAACTAGAAACCAAGAAGCCATTTCAGGCAGTAGAGATTGGTGGGAGGAGCTATAGGAGGATGGGCTCATTGTAATGGCTGGAATGGAATACATGAAACGGAGTCAAATATGTGGCTTCCATATGTTTGGGGTGTTCAATACGTTCCAAAAAATCCATTCCAGCCATTACAATGAGCCCGTCCTCCTATAGCTCCTCCCAACAGCCTCCTCTGATTTCAGGCTATCAATCAAGTTAGAGTAGCTAGCATTAGTTTATTTATTTATTACCACCAGTCAGGAGGATACAGACAGCTCAAGAGGTATGCTTAGATATGCAGAGAAATACATAGAATTAAGAATTAGCATAATGATTATGGCTGTAGGAAAAAGCTATTTCAAAATTCTAATTCTCCAAATTATGGACGGGGGCCTAGCCCCCACCCTGAACTCCCCCCAGCCATCCTCACTTACTTTGTACCCCTTCAGATTTTAGTACTGCATGACGCCCCCGTCACAGATGCTCCACTGTCACTAAAGGGTTAGTTAGGGCATATGTGATTTATTTCATTGGAAAGTTACCTTCTTGTGCATTAATCAGTTGTGTATGTAGTGTAGAACCTGGGTGTAGTTTCCTCTGTGCTAATGAGACCTACTCACACAGACTGGAAGTGTTGAGTGTATCTGGGACAACTGAAACAAAGAATGTCCATGTCTCACACTCAGCTGCATGGTGTATGAACACATGGCCCTCACCACGGGGCGTTGACCCTTCACCTTTGTGTTACTGTTATAATAACATACATGGGGCCACATGCAGTGAGTGAAGGCATCATGTCTGTCACTCACAGTTATATGAAACGTCTGGAGTAATTTGACTTAATAGCCATCTTAAATCAGGGTCAGTGTTCACAGAAGTTTCACAGAGTAGGAGTGCTGATCTAGGATAGCTGAGACTGATGCATCTAAATGTGTTTAATACACACACTCATTTAGTTAATTCAATTGTATTTCTTTTTGACACACTCTCTGCCTCCGTGTACACACACAAATGCACGCACACACGCACACACACACACACACACACACACACACACACACACACACACACACACACACACACAAAAGCACACACACACACACACACACACACACAGTCATTGAGTTCTCTGACGTCATACAATGAACAGTGAGCGTCATAATATGCCAGGGCCATTTAGTTGTAGGTGCTGTAGCTTTGTTTGAATGTTTGGTTTGGTCACGGACTATTTTTGGCTGGACATCAAGAATGTTAAAACTGTGAATGGTCATTTGAGGCACATTAGATACAGGCTAATGTACATGGCTGACTGCAATGTGTTTAGTGAATTACTTTGAATGATTAATGAACATCATTAAATATAATCCCTTCTTCTCAGACAGACTTTACAGCCCAGAAACATGGGCGGTGTCCCAATTGGCACCCTATTCCCTTTGTAGTGCACTACTTTTAACCAGGGCCTATAGGAAATAGGGTGCCATTTTGGATATACACATAGATGCATGTATTTGTATTTGTATTTATTATGGATCCCCATTGGTTCCTGCCAAGGCAGCAGCTACTCTTCCTGGGGTTTATTATGGATCCCCATTGGTTCCTGCCAAGGCAGCAGCTACTCTTCCTGGGGTTTATTATGGATCCCCATTGGTTCCTGCCAAGGCAGCAGCTACTCTTCCTGGGGTTTATTATGGATCCCCATTAGTTCCTACCAAGGCAGCAGCTACTCTTCCTGGGGTTTATTATGGATCCCCATTGGTTCCTGCCAAGGCAGCAGCTACTCTTCCTGGGGTTTATTATGGATCCCCATTGGTTCCTGCCAAGGCAGCAGCTACTCTTCCTGGGGTTTATTATGGATCCCCATTGGTTCCTGCCAAGGCAGCAGCTACTCTTCCTGGGGTTTATTATGGATCCCCATTGGTTCCTGCCAAGGCAGCAGCTACTCTTCCTGGGGTTTATTATGGATCCCCATTGGTTCCTGCCAAGGCAGCAGCTACTCTTCCTGGGGTTTATTATGGATCCCCATTGGTTCCTGCCAAGGCAGCAGCTACTCTTCCTGGTGTTTATTATGGATCCCCATTGGTTCCTGCCGAGGCAGCAGCTACTCTTCCTGGGGTTTATTATGGATCCCCATTGGTTCCTGCCAAGGCAGCAGCTACTCTTCCTGGGGTTTATTATGGATCCCCATTGGTTCCTGCCAAGGCAGCAGCTACTCTTCCTGGTGTTTATTATGGATCCCCATTGGTTCCTGCCGAGGCAGCAGCTACTCTTCCTGGGGTTTATTATGGATCCCCATTGGTTCCTGCCAAGGCAGCAGCTACTCTTCCTGGTGTTTATTATGGATCCCCATTGGTTCCTGCCGAGGCAGCAGCTACTCTTCCTGGGGTTTATTATGGATCCCCATTGGTTCCTGCCAAGGCAACAGCTATTCTTCCTGGGGTTTATTATGGATCCCCATTGGTTCCTGCCAAGGCAGCAGCTACTCTTCCTGGGGTTTATTATGGATCCCCATTGGTTCCTGCCAAGGCAGCAGCTACTCTTCCTGGGGTTTATTATGGATCCCCATTGGTTCCTGCCAAGGCAGCAGCTACTCTTCCTGGGGTTTATTATGGATCCCCATTGGTTCCTGCCAAGGCAGCAGCTACTCTTCCTGGGGTCCAGTTAAATTAAGGCAGTTACACAATTTAAAAAACATTACAATACATTCATTACAGAATTCACAACACACTGAGTGTAATCACAGCTAGAGTGTAACAGTTCTTCATTGTTTCTCTAAGTATGATTGAATTCTTTCAACCATTCCCATCTATTTTGTTATCCTTATAGATCCGTGTCAGTCCTATTCTGCTGTCCACACCAGAACGTCTAATGTGGTAGTAGTGCCTCACACGTTATTCCTCCTGATATACAGTCCTATTCTGCTGTCCACACCAGAACGTCTAATGTGGTAGTAGTGCCTCACACGTTATTCCTCCTGATATACAGTCCTATTCTGCTGTCCACACCAGAACGTCTAATGTGGTAGTAGTGCCTCACACGTTATTACTCCTGATATACAGTCCTATTCCATCACAATTGGAGATTGTTTGAGAATCCTAGAAATCATTCTTGCTCACGCTAACCCAATTTGAACGTCTGGGTTTAAATCTGAGTGGAATATTTGCCCTTCAGCTTTGCTCACCACGACACAGAATGAATCCACAAAACATCAAACGGGGTGTTTTGAATTTCTCTCTATAGCTCTCAGAAAAGAAAGTGTCCAAGTGTTATAATTCTCAGTTGGCAGTTACAGTTGCCGTGGAGGTGGTGAAATACAGGTAGCTGTTTTGCAGCCCTGTCTCTCTCTCTCTGATGTTTCACATTGTTTCAAGTCTAGTGTTTGTTTGTGCTGTTCTCCTCAGTCACAGTAGTTAGACATCCCCTGCTGTTCCCTGTCAGAGTCTCCCTGTATAATTAGCATTAAGCATATTTCCATATAGTTAAATCCTTCAGGAGCCGTTCAGAGTAAAGAGCCATCCTCCTCTGGACTATTCATCAGAGGATTCTCTTACAGGCAAACATGGTCTAAAATGGCACCCTACCTCCTATATTGAGCACTAGTTTTGACCGGAGACTTACGTAAACAGCCATGCACCATAGAGAGAATAAGGTGCTGTATGGGACACAGATCAGGTCATTTCATACCTCCCTTTAGAAACTACAAAATCTTCACAAATCCCCAACGAAACACTGTTGATAGAAAAGCACAGCTCTTCGTGGAGGTTTTATTCTATATCACTGTATATGTATATGGTACAAGTTGTTGTTTTTCCCCCAAACACCACCAACCGGCGTAAAGTGCCTTATACAATGCATGACATTAATATAATTCAACAGTGCTCCCGTTGAATGCTGACACGTGTCCAGTGTACAGAGAGGGGGGATGCTGAGCTGAAGTTGTGTCGAGAGAGAGAGAGAGAGAGAGAGAGAGAGAGAGAGAGAGAGAGAGAGAGAGAGAGAGAGAGAGAGAGAGAGAGAGAGAGAGAGAGAGAGAGAGAGGGAGAGAGGCAGAAAGAGAGAGAGAGGCAGAAAGAGAGAGAGGGAGAGGGAGAGAGGGAGAGGGAGAGGGAGAGAGAGAGAGAGGGATAAAGAGAGAGAGTGAGAGTGAGAGAGTGAGGGGGGAGAGGGAGAAAGAGAGAGAGGGAGAGGGAGGGAGGCAGAGAGAGAGAGGCGGAAAGAGAGAGAGCGGGAGAAAGAGAGAGAGGGAGTGAGAGAGAGAGAGGGAGAAAGAGAGAGAGGGAGAGTGAGAGAGTGATGGGGGAGGGAGAAAGAGAGAGAGGGAGAGGGAGAGAGGCAGAAAGAGAGAGAGGGAGAGGGAGAGAGGGAGAGGGAGAGAGAGCGGGACAAAGAGAGAGAGGGAGAGGGAGAGAGAGAGAGAGGGAGGGAGTGAGAGAGAGAGGGATGGAGTGAGAGAGAGAGAGAGAGAGAGCGGGAGAAAGAGAGAGAGGGAGAGTGAGAGATGGAGTGAGAGAGTGAGGGGGAGAGGGAGAGAGCAGTTTGAGACAGGATATGGGTGCCATGTGGGGCTCAGAGGGCATGGGCAGCCAGCAGGGGCGGATCTGACAGCAGGCAGTGCCAGCTTGGCATCTCAGGGGCCTAGTTCCCAGTGCCAGTGTTCTCCACAGAGCGGTGCTGCTGCTGGGGTACAGTCACCGTCCTCTGGGGGGAAGGCAGGGGCTAGAGAGGAGAACCAGGTCCAGCTTCCCCTCTAGTCCCTATGAGCTCGGAGCCACAGGCACAAGACAGGGGTAGAGTGAGACAGAACAAACCAAACAACATATCCGCAGAGCTTGACATTTCACTGGTCTAAATATGGTGTTCATCCGGAAATATGAAGCACTGACTCGTTAACTGTACAGTCAATAACAAGAAAAAAAGCTTTCAGGGGATGGAGTCTGGACTGGAGGGTTGTGATATGGCAAGCAATACTGATTAGCTATGAATGGATGTTGTAGTAAGAGAGATGGGATGAAACATAACTGTTTGTTGGAAGAGGAGAAATGAAATGATGGCTTGTCAACTACCGTGTTCTCTACTAAATCCCCATGAGAGAGAGAGAGAGAGAGAGAGTGTGAGTGAGTGAGTGAGTGAGTGAGTGAGTGAGTGAGTGAGTGAGTGAGTGAGTGTGTGTGTGTGTGTGTGTGTCTGTGTGTGTGTGTACAGAAACCTACGCTCCAGTAAAGCATGACGACAGAGAGGATTATCGGAGAAGGCGAGGAGAAGAGAACTCACAGGACAATAATAGGAACAGGTCTATAAAGACATCAGTCATCTGTATGACAGAATGGAACACTTTATACCGGGACAACGGATGAGGGAGCAATCTCCATAAAAGATTTCTCCTGGCAAATCTCCTACTACATCACACCAAATAACTTCAAGTGTCTCTCTCTCTCTCAGTCATCGACCTGTGCTGTTTTTGCATGCAACCAAAGTAACAAGGATAAATGGGGTGGCGAACGACCATCAGGGGAGCGTAGCTTAGCCTTGAGATGCAGATGATTTGAAAGTTGTAAAAACCTTTAAAGAAGTTCATCATCAGGGCTCAGTGTGTCTGGCTGTTCAGAGCTTCCATCCATCTGGCTAAACGGCTGCTGGTCTGGCAGTCTGTCTTAAGAGTCAGCATGCCATGTGAACTTACAGAGAGGCCTGATATTAAACACAGAGGAGCTATTATAGCTGCTATATCCACTGCCCACAGTCAAGCCTATCCCTCTGTGTCTCTTCTCTCTCTCTCTCTCTCTCTCTCTCTCTCTCTCTCTCAGCAACGTATGGACTGGGAGAGAGGGAGGGAGGGATGATTGGAGAGAAGGATGGAGGGAGGGCAGGGTTTGGAGGGAGTGATGGGAGGGAAGGATAGAATGAGGGGGAGTTGTGAAAACCAGGATGCACCTCTAATTAGTTTGGCAGTGAAAACTTCAATCTCTGATTCCCCGCAAATGATTGACCTTAATAAACAGATGAGACTTTGTGCGTGCGTACACACACAAAAAAAGTTGCCTCAGCGTTTTTTACGGGAAAATTTACTCATTAGCTTAGCCTAGTTACAGATGAGTGGGGAACAAAAACGTCTGCCAAGCTTCTAGAATTTTTGTTTTCTAGAAGCTGTGGCAGAAAGGGCTTGGCAGAAAGGCAAAGGTCTCTAAACAGTTTGGGAGTCATCATTTTCTAACTGGAGAGTCAAACACACTGTTGCCCTGCTACCATCAGAAGATGTCCAGATAACAGAGCTCTAAAGTGAATACAACAGATACTCAATGTCTTTCTCAATCAAACCTGTTTTATTTTTTTGCATAACACTCATAGTGTAATGGTGGAAGATACTGATTAAATTCTGTGTGTATTTGTTTTTAATTTCCCATAATTTGCTATCTATTTAAGCTTGTAGACATTCCCAGAATACTAATGAATCCGTATGAACCTTTTTAATTGCTCTGCTACATTTCCATTTCAATAAGACTACCCCCCCTTACAGACCCATGTCTTTCAGGCTGCATAATGTCTGTGGTGATGAGCTGGGTTGAGGGACATAATGACTTGAAAAGGATATAGGACTAAAACTGACATCCTACTGTAGCTACTAGATGAGACTACAACTGACATCCTACTGTAGCTTCTAGATAAGACTACAACTGATATCCTAGTGTAGCTTCTAGATAAGACTACAACTGATATCCTAGTGTAGCTTCTAGATAAGACTACAACTGACATCCTACTGTAGCATCTAGATAGGACTAAAACTGACATCCCAGTGTAGCATCTAGATAGGACTAAAACTAACATCCTACTGTAGCTTCTAGATAAGACTAAAACTGATATCCTAGTGTAGCATCTAGATAAGACTAAAACTGACATCCTACTGTAGCTTCTAGATAAGACTAAAGCTAACATCCTACTGTAGCTTCTAGATAAGACTACAACTGACATCCTACTGTATACCCTTCTAGATAAGACTGAAACTGATATCCTACTGTAGCTTCTAGATAAGACTACAACTGACATCCTACTGTAGCTTCTAGATAAGACTACAACTGGCATCCTACTGTAGCTTCTAGATAAGACTAAAACTGACATCCTACTGTAGCATCTAGATAGGACTAAAACTAACATCCTACTGTAGCTTCTAGATAATACTAAAACTGATATCCTACTGTAGCTTCTAGATAGGACTACAACTGACATCCTACTGTAGCTTCTAGATAATACTAAAACTGATATGCTAGTGTAGCATCTAGATAAGACTAAAACTGACATCCTACTGTAGCTTCTAGATAAGACTAAAACTAACATCATATTGTGGCTTCTAGATAAGACTACAACTGGCATCCTACTGTATACCCTTCTACTGTATATAAGACTAAAACTGATATCCTACTGTAGCTTCTCAATGGAGATTTTATATTTACTTCAGTACAATATGACTTTTTATTTCATGGTACCATTTGGTTCTAACATTGTACAAGGCCTGAACCAGGCATATTCTGGTCCTGCATCCCTTTAAATGACTTCACAGATAGGTTAGTTTATAGATAATGGATAAATGCTTATTCATGATAGTAATGATAAAATGTTACCATGTTATTTATGTTTTTGTCCACTGAGTATAAACTACGTTTCAGCCTCCACCTATAGTTAGAGTCAATAGTCCCTTAGACATTGACTTCTACCAAAGCCCTTAATATTACAGCACTTCACCTACTGATTGAAACACTTTTACTCCCATGTAACGGTTTTCATTGTGTTTGTTTGTGTAATGAGGAGGCTGCATGGTTCTGAAGGCAGGAGGCCGGGAAGCTTCAGCTTTAGGGGTAAAGAGTAGACACTACACGGCTTGCCCCCATTCTCAATCTACACTCCCTCCCTCCCTTTCCTATCTCTGCCCTGCCCGGGGTACTGGGAGTGTTCAGTGACATTTGTGTGAGAAGGAGAAGGGGGGGGGTACCAGAACAGAACACAGATGCATCAACTTTGCATCGCCTGCCAGGCTAGGCTACGCTGGGGCAGGCAGCTGTGCCTTGCGCCTCCCCACTGTCGCCATTGTTTCCCCTGTCATTCTACAAGTGGCCTCAGGCTCCAACATATGCTGTTCCTTCTCTGCTATTCTCACAAATTAACACTGTTGTCACTGGAAATTGCGCAGTCCCTAAAAACAACATTTTACTGCAGTATACATTCGATATGTCGGTCGGTCGGTCGGGAGGGAGGGACAGAGGGAGAGAAATGGGACAAAGTGACCTCAGACATGCATGGTGCAGTGGCCTGTAGTTTTCCTATTTCAGAGTTAGTACTGGTTCATCAACTATTGACGAGACAACAATGTATTATTTTGATATAAGCATGTTCCCCTTTTCCACATTGACATGAAAAAATGTACTACATAAATACCAACAATGAACAAATAGTGAACCAAGGAGTTTTATGAATAAATGAAGCCTAACAGAAGAGCATTTATCACCAGAATGATGTGTACCTGTAGACATGATAAAGACTCATCAGGGTAACCCCTTCCCTGGAACTATCATCAGGGTAACTCCCTCCCTGGTACTATCACCAGGGTAACTCCCTCCATTTGTACTCTCATCAGGGTAACTCCTTCCCTGGTACTATCTTCAGGGTAACTCCCTCCCAGTCCCTGGTACTATCATCAGGGTAACTCCCTCCCAGTCCCTGGCACTATCATCAGGGTAACTCCTTCCCTGGAACTATCATCAGGGTAACTACCTAAGGGGTAATATCATCAGGGTAACTCCCTCCGGGGTACTATCATGAGGGTAACCCCTTCCCTGGAACTATCATCAGGATAACACCCTCCCTCATACAATCATCAGAGTAACTCCCTCCATGGTAATATCATTAGGGTAACCCCTTCCCTGGAACTATCATCAGGATAACACCCTCCCTCATACAATCATCAGAGTAGCTCCCTCCATGGTAATATCATCAGGGTAACCCCTTCCCTGGAACTATCATCAGGGTAATCCCTTCCCTGGAACTATCATCAGGGTAACTCCCTTCATGGTACTCTCATCATGGTAACTCCTTCCCTGGTACTATCACCAGGGTAACTCCCTCCATGGTACTCTCATCAGGGTAACTCCTTCCCTGGTACTATCATCAGGGTAACTCCCTCCCAGCCCCTGGTACTATCATCAGGGTAACTCCCTCCCAGTCCCTGGTACAATCATCAGGGTAACTTCCTCCATGGTACTCTCATCAGGGTAACCCCTTCCCTGGAACTGTCATCAGGGTAACTTCCTCCCTGGTACTATCATCAGGGTAACTCCCTCACAGTCCCTGGTACTATCATCAAGGTAACTCCTTCCCTGGTACTATCATCAGGGTAACTACCTAAGGGGTAATATCATCAGGGTAACTCTCTGCGTGGTACTATCATCAGGGTAACTACCTAAGGGGTAATATCATCAGGGTAACTCCCTCCGGGGTACTATCATCAGGGTAACTCCCTTTCGGGGTACTATCATGAGGGTAACCCCTTCCCTGGAACTATCATCAGGGTAACTCCCTCCCAGCCCCTGGTACTATCATCAGGGTAACTCCCTCCCAGTCCCTGGTACAATCATCAGGGTAACTCCCTCCATGGTACTATCAGGGTAACCCCTTCCCTGGAACTATCATCAGGGTAACCCCTTCCCTGGAACTATCATCAGGGTAACTCCCTCCCTGGTACGATCATCAGGGTAATTCCCTCCGGGGTACTATCATCCGGGCAACTCCCTCGCTGGTACATCAGGGTAACTCCCTCTGGGGTACTATGATCAGGGTAACTCTATCCCTGGTACTATCATCAGGGCAACTCCCTCCCTGGTACTGTCATCAGGGTATCTCCCTCTGGGGTACTATCATCAGGGTAACTCCCTCCGGGGTACAATCATCAGGGTAACTCCTTCACTGGTACTATCATCAGGGTAACTCCCTCTCGGTATTGTCATCAGGGTAACTCCCTCCGGGGTACAATCATCAGGGTAACTCCTTCCCTGGTACTATCATCAGGGTAACTCCTTCCCTGGTATTGTCATCAGGGTTACTTCCTCTCTGGTACTATCATCAGGGTAACTCCCTCCGGGGTAATATCATCAGGGTAACTCCTTCCCTGGTACTATCATCAGGGTAACTCCCTCCCTGGTACTATCATCACGGTAACTCCCTCTGGGTTACTATCAACAGAGTAACTCCCTACATGGTACTATCATCAGGGTAACTCCCTCCCTGGTACTATTAGCAGGGTAACTCCCTCTGGGGTACTATATTCAGGGTAACTCCTTCCCTGGTACTATCATCAGAGTAACTCCCTCCATGGTATTATCATCAGAGTAACTCCTTCCCTGGTACTATCATCAGGGTAACTCCCTCCCTGGTACTATTATCAGGGTAACTCCTTCCCTGGTACTATCATCAGAGTAACTCCCTCCATGGTACTATCATCAGGGTAACTCCCTCCCTGGGACTATCAATAGAGTAACTCCCTCCATGGTACTATCATCAGGGTAACTCCCTCCCTGGTACTATTACCAGGGTAACTCCCTCTGGGGTACTATATTCAGGGTAACTCCTTCCCTGGTACTATCATCAGAGTAACTCCCTCCATGGTACTATCATCAGAGTAACTCCTTCCCTGGTACTATCATCAGGGTAACTCCCTCCCTGGTACTATCATCAGGGTAACTCCCTCCGGGGTAATATAATCAGGGGAACTCCCTCCGGGGTACTATCATCGGGGTAACTCCCTCCAGGCTACTATCATCAGGGTAACTCCCTCCATGGTACTATCATCAGAGTTACCCCCTCCATGGTACTATCATCAGAGTATCAAATCAAATCAAATGTATTTTTATAGCCCTTCGTACATCAGCTGATATCTCAAAGTGCTGTACAGAAACCCAGCCTAAAACCCCAAACAGCAAGCAATGCAGGTGTAGAAGCACGGTGGCTAGGAAAAACTCCCTAGAAAGGCCAAAACCTAGGAAGAAACCTAGAGAGGAACCAGGCTATGTGGGGTGGCCAGTCCTCTTCTGGCTGTGCCGGGTGGAGATTATAACAGAACATGGCCAAGATGTTCAAATGTTCATAAATGACCAGCATGGTCAAATAATAATTATCACAGGCAGACCAGTTGAAACTGGAGCAGCAGCACGGCCAGGTGGACTGGGGACAGCAAGGAGTCATCATGTCAGGTAGTCCTGAGGCATGGTCCTAGGGCTCAGGCCCTCCGAGAGAGAGAAAGAAAGAGAGAAAGAGAGAATTAGAGAGAGCATACTTAAATTCACACAGGACACCGGATAGGACAGGAGAAGTACTCCAGATATAACAAACTGACCCTAATCCCCCGACACATAAACTACTGCAGCATAAATACTGGAGGCTGAGACAGGAGGGGTCAGGAGACACTGTGGCCCCATCCGATGACATCCCCGGACAGGGCCAAACAGGAAGGATATAACCCCACCCACTTTGCCAAAGCACAGCCCCCACACCACTAGAGGGATATCTTCAACCACCAACTTACCATCCTGAGACAAGGCCGAGTATAGCCCACAAAGATCTCCGCCACGGCACAACCCAAGGGGGGGCACCAACCCAGACAGGAAGATCACATCAGTGACTCAACCCACTCAAGTGACGCACCTCTTCTAGCGACGGTATGAAAGAGCCCTAGTAAGCCAGTGACTCAGCCCCTGTAATAGGGTTAGAGTCAGAGAATCCCAGTGGAAAGAGGGGAACCGGCCAGGCAGAGACAGCAAGGTCGTTGTACGGCAGGACCAAATCAGAGAGATAGGTAGGAGCAAGCCCATGTAATGCTTTGTAGGTTAGCAGTAAAACCTTCACAGTCTTGATATGTTCTTCAAAAGAGATTAGGGTCCAGAGTAACGCCAAGGTCCTTCACAGTTTTATTTTAGACGACTGTACAACCATTAAGATTAATTGTCAGATTCAACAGAAGATCTCTTTGTTTCTTGGGACCTAGAACAAGCTTCTCTGTTTTGTCCGAGTTCAAAAGTAGAAAGTTTGCAGCCATCCACTTCCTTATGTCTGAAACACATGCTTCTAGCGAGGGCAATTTTGGGGCTTCACCATGTTTCATTGAAATGTACAGCTGTGTGTCATCCGCATAGCAGTGAAAGTTAATGTTATGTTTTCGAATGACATCCCCAAGAGGTAAAATATATAGTGAAAACAATAGTGGTCCTAAAACGGAACCTAGAGGAACACCGAAATTTACTGTTGGTTTGTCAGAGGGCAAACCATTCACAGAGACAAACTGATATCTTTCATACAGATAACTCCCTCCATGGTACTATCATCAGGGTAACTCCTTCCCTGGTACTATCATCAGGGTAAATCCCTCCATGGTACTATCATCAGGATACCTCCCTCCGGGGTACTATCATCAGGATAACTCCCTCCAGGGTACTATCATCAGGGTAACTTCTTCCCAGGTACTATCATCAGGGTAACTCCCTCCCTGTGCCTGATACTATCATCATGGTAACACCCTCCCTGGTACTATCCTCGGGGTAACTCCCTCCCTGTGCCTGATACTATCATCATTATAACTCCATCCCTAGTACTATCATTAGGGTTACCTCATTCCTGGTTCTATCATTAGTGCAACTCCCTCCCTTTCCCTGGTACTATCATCAGGGTAACTCCATCACTGGTACTATGATTAGGGTAACTCCCTCCCTGGTACTATCATTAGGGTAACTCCCTTGCTGGTACTATCATCAGGGTAACTCCCCTCCCTGTGCCTGATACTATCATAATGTTATAACTCCCTCCCTGGTACTACCATCATAGTAATTATCTCCCTGGTACTATCATCAAGGTAACGCCCTCCCTGGTACTATCATCAGGGTAACTCCCTCCCCGTTCCTGGTACTATCATCAGAGTAACTCCCTTCCTTTCCCTGGTAGTATCATCAGGATAACTCCACCCCCCCCCCCCCGTCCCTGGTACTATCATCAGGGTAACTCCTTCCTTGGTTCTATGATCAGGGTAACTCCCTCCCTGTGCCTGATACTATCATAATGTTATGACTCCCTCCCCGGTACTACCATCATAGTAATTCTCTCCCTGGTACTATCATCAAGGTAACGCCCTCCCCGTTCCTGGTATTATCATCAGGGTAACTCCCTTCCTTTCCCTGGTAGTATCATCAGGATAAACCCCCCGTCCCCCAGTCCCTGGTACTATCATCAGGGTAACTCCTTCCCTGGTACTATCGTCAGGGTAACTCCTTCCCTGCCCCTGGTACTATCATCAGAGTAACTCCATCCCTGGTACTATCATCATGGTAATTCCCTCCCTGGTACTATTATCATGGTAACACCCTCCCTGGTACTATCATCCGGGTAACTCCCTTCCTTCCCCTGGTAGTATCATCATGGTAACTCCCTCCTCGTCCCTGGTACTATCATCAGGGTAACTCCCTCCCTGGTACTATCATCAGGGTAACTCCTTCCCTGGTACTATCATCAGGGTAACTCCCTCGGGGTATGATCATATGGGTAACCCCTTCCCTGGTACTGTCATCAGGGTAACTCCCTCCCTGGTACTATCATCAGGGTAACTCCCGCTGGGGTACTATCATAAGGGTAACTTCTTCCCTGGTACTATCATCAGGGTAACTCCCTCCCTGTGCCTGATACTAACATAATGTTAACTCCATCCCTTGTACTTTCAGTAGGGTAACTCCATCCCTGGTAGTATTATCATGGTAACGCCCTCCCTGGTACTATCATCAGAGTAACTCCCTCCCTGTGCCTGATACTAGCATCATGGTAACTCCCTCCCTGGTACTATCATCAGGGTAACTCCATCTCTGTAACTATCATCAGGGTAACTCCCTCCCTTTCCCTGGTACTATCATCAAGGTAACTCCATCCCTGGTACTATCATCATGGTAACCCCCTCCCTGTGCCTGATACTATCATCATGGTAACGCCATCCCTGGCACTATCATCAGGGTAACTCCCTCCCTGTGCCTGATACTAACATAATGTTAACTCCCTCCCTGGTACTATCATCATGGTAATGCCCTCCCTGGTACTATCATCGGGGTAACTCCCTCCCCGTTCTTGGTACTATCATCAGGGTAACTCCCTTACTTTCCCTGGTAGTATCATCAGGGTAACTACATCCCTGGTACTATCATCATGGTAACTCCTTTCCTGTTACTATCATCAGGGTAACTTCCACCCTTTCCCTGGTACTATCATCAGGGTAACTTCCACCCTTTCCCTGGTACTGTCATCAGGGTAACTCCCTCCCTGCCCCTGGTACTATCATCAGGGTAACTTCCATCTTTCCCTGGTACTATCATCATGGCAATTCCCTCCCTGGTACTATCATCATGGTAACGCCCTCCCTGGTACTATCATCAGGGTAACTCCCTCCCTGTCCCTGGTACTATCATCAGGGTAACTCCCTTCCTTTCCCTGGTACTATCATCAGGCTAACTCCCTCCCCATTCCTGGTACTATCATCAGGGTAACTCCCTTTTCCTGTTACTATCATCAGGGTAACTCCCTTCCTTTTCCTGGTACTATCATCAGGGTAACTCCCTCCCCTTTCCTGGTACTATCGTCAGGGTAACTCCCTCCCCATTCCTGGTACTATCATCAGGGTAACTCCCTTCCTTTCCCTGGTACTATCATCAGGGTAACTCCCTCCCCGTTCCTGGTACTATCATCATGGTAACTCCCTTCCTTTTCCTGGTAGTATCATCAGGGTAACTCCTTCCTTGGTACTATCATCAGGGTAACTCCTTTCTTGGTACTATCATCATGGTAACTCCATCCCTGGTACTGTCATCAGCTCCATAGTTCACTGCTTTATGGCTTATGGTTCCCTCCCCTAGAATCTGACCACTGTGTGTGTCACTACTCTTCCCGTAAAGCCAGCCAACGGTCAATAACCTGTTTCTGTAACACATTATAAACAGTCTAAATGAACTACCATACATACAGCATTATTGATTACCATTCTGTACTGCACCTTGTGTTCCATGACAAAGATAGACCAAGACACTTTTCAAACTCAGAGCTATTCTTAAGGATAATTTCACCACCATAAAAGTGAGACTAAGCCCTGTGGAGTACAATATAACGAAGCAGCTAGGTATTCCTGAAAGCTTTGACAGTCCAGAGGAAATTGTCAGCTTCATCAGATCTGCAGACTCATTGATCCTACGCAGGTTGTCACAAGACTGGGGATACGTTCCAAATGGCATCCTATTCCCTATCTAGTGCACAACTTTTGACTAGGGCCCATCATGGCTCTGGAGAAATGTATGCACTACATAGGGAATAAGGTGCCATTTGGAACAAAGCCTGGAATAATTTGAGCCACTCTGGAAATGCCTAGTTTGCCGACATGCAACAGCAACATCTGATGAAAGAGACGCCTCTTGGGCCTGAGCTTGAATCTGGCTGGTTTCATTATCAGGTTTGATCCCTGTCTGTGTTGGAGGTATTTGAAGTCATCATTTGAGTGGATTTTGTTAAGTATTGTCAGCTGTTCTCCATCTGCTTTGTGTTCTCACTTGTCTGTCATTTTTCAGTATGGTTTCTGGTCAGGAGAGTCTTTCATTTTTCAGTATGGTTTCAGTATAGCTTCAGTATAGCTTCTGGTCAAGCATTTCGCTACACTCGCATTAACATCTGCTAACCATGTGTATGTGACAAATAAAATTTGATTTGATTTGAGTCTTTCATTTTTCAGTATGGTCTCTGGCCAGGAGAGTCTTCCATTTGTCAGTATGGTTTCTGGTCAGATAGTCTTTCATTTTTCGATGTGGTTTCTGGTCAAGAGAGTCTTTCATTTTTCAGTATGGTTTCTGTATGGTTTCTGGCCAGGAGAGTTGTTTGTTGTTGTTATTGCTAGCTACAGAAGATGAACCCGTTTAGAAATGGTAATATGTTGATACCTTATTGATTCAATGTGCAGTTATTACAGCAGGCACCATCACGGTTCTGTTAGAGCCGATGCTCCATTATTAAAGAATTAAGATCTGTGACTTAATGAACAAAGGGGTTTTTATAGGTGTGTTAATTAAAATCACCCCTCAGATCCTGCATAACACCTTATATCTTTCTATTCCCTAACCATGAGCCAGACTATCACGGTTAAGTTGACTGTATGTGCCTGGGTAGGACGCCAGGTGCCGTCCCTAGATGGGGGGGTACTGTCACACCCTGATCTGTTTCACCTGTCTGTGCTTGTCTCCACCCCCTCCAGGTGTCACCCATTTCCTCCATTATCCCCTGTGCATTTATATCTGTGTTTTCTGTTTGTCTGTTGTCAGTTTGTCTTGTCTCGTCAAGCCTACCAGCGGGTTTTTCCCTGCTCCTGTTCTCTAAAGTCCCTGTTTTCTAGTTCTTCCGGTTTTGACCATTCTGCCTGCCCTGACCCTGAGCCTGCCTGCTGTTCTGTACCCGTCTGCATCTGGGTCTTATCCTGAGTTCTGATAATGATATCTGTTAGTAGCCAAGTCTATCTATCTGACACCTGGATCACGATACCTGTTAACCAAGTTATAATTTGAGATAACCGATAATGTCCATCTGACTGTAGGCTCACCAGCCCATCTGATACATACCATTGGTTGATTTGAGGTTATATCAACCTTATGTACTGTAGTGGGGGTATAGAGGAGGCGTGTTATTGAGAGGCTGTGTAATCTTCAGTGACTTTGGTTGAAATATCCTTTTGACCATTATCACATGATTCAATTTCACAGCACTGCAGACTGCTGACGTTTTCTAATTGTCGTGCTGGGCAGGGATAAGCCATGCGTTCGCACTTGAACAGTGACACACACACGCACACACACACACACACACACACACACACACACACACACACACACACACACACACACACACACACACACACACACACACACACACACACACACACACACACACACACACACACAGAGAAGGGAGACTACTTTCACAAGCACACTTTTAAAAAGTATAAATGGGGATATATAAAGAGAAGTGTGTGTGTGTGTGGCATGCTAGGTATGGTCAAGTGTACTATTCTACTGTATATAGTGATTGCTGTTAGGAAGTAATTGGATGATTTCTTTGTCTCTATAATCAATTCACACCTACACCAACTCCTGCCCTCATCTGGAGACTATAATGTCCAAACCTACACCGACTCCTGCCCCCTTGTAAAGAATTTTCAAAGAAAATTGTTGAATGCAACGGGCCACAAACCACAACTTGACAAGTTTCATTTTTTTGCCTCTGCTTTTTCTAGTCAAGTTGCAGTGGTTTTTAAGACATCAAAACAGTGAGCAGGCATTCTGTTTTTCCTGGTGAGACAGCCAGACAAGGACCTCAGAAACCCAGCAGCAGAGAGCAGAGCACTCCTCTCTTCCTCACTTCCTGTCTTTTCGAAACAGCAGAAAACAATGAAACCAGGAGATAAAAGAGCTTGGGGGTATCTCTGAGCTCTCTGCTGCTGTCTAGGAATACAACAGTGAATGTCCTTCTGAACACTTCTCTCCACTGTTGTTACATGTTGAAGCCATCATGGGGATTGGCTAGCAGCACTTAAAGCTTTCTGATAAAGGGAACCTTTGATAATCTCGCCACTTTCAAGGGCAGAGTGGTGCTAATGATATCGCACAGACAGACGGGCAGACACCCACCCTCGCCACGATCCCATGCTTTAAATATGCAGTAAGCATCCTTTTCCTCATAACAAAAAGATAATGTGGCCCTGGTGATGCGAAGAGTCTTTCTTTGAGCCTGTCTGTCTGTGGTGCCTGTCAGGGCTGGAAAAGTACACACAGACCTTTTGATGACACACTGGGATGTTGTGGGCATTTGATGAAAACGGAAAGGGACAGAGTAACTTGAGGTTGAAACAGATTACTACCCACATGCAACAAGAAAGAAGCCATGCTTTTCAAGAGACACAGGAGGCTGGTAACAAATCCTTACTTAAGGTTCTAGACCACAATGTACATGCATGTACATCCATAGAGGTACACAGACAAATCATTTCCAGCCTTCGTTCAAAGGTCTTTAATTTAATACGCTTCCCATACACTGCTCTCACTGCTAAACACCTATCAGTTACTATTCTGCACAGCAGATTTCCATATGCGCATATTTGTCATGTAGAGCGCTGGGTGTAATGTGTTACGTGTGTTATGAATACATTTCCTGTTGATACATATGCTTACATCCGTGGAGGCTGCTGAGGGGAGGACAGCTCATAATAATGGCCGGAACGGAGCAAATGGAATGGCATCGAACACCTGGAAACCATGGAAACCATTCTTTTGATGTATTTGATACCATCCCACTGCTCCAGTCGTTACCTCGAGCCCGTCCTCCCCACCAGCCTACTGTGGCGTAAGGAAGAAGAAGAGTCGCTTTATAGATGCACATTGGTTTTGTCATAAATGTTGACTCTTACATGGTTTAATTTAGTTATTCATTAACAATGATGTAACTAATTCAATGATCATGCTTGAAATAGCTCTACATACCTGTAGTGTTGATCTGGAGCACAGGGTCAATGTGACCAAGGCTGACGAGGCAACACTCAATCACTGCATGTGGATACTGGTGCTTTTCAACCAGATGCAACATCTCTCCCATTCAGTTACAATGGAGCAGGACACCACTCTCCAGTCCCCAAATTAATCTAAAATCCAAATTGAATCATAATTTGACAATGGAAGTTCAGATACTATTTAGTCCCTATGGACCCTGGTCAAATCTAGCGCACTATATAGGGAATAGGGTGCCATTTGGGATGCTAACCGGCTATTTGGAATGCTGACCGAGACTACTGTCATTATGGGGCGGCAGGGTAGCCTAGTAGACTACTGTCATTATGGGGTGGCAGGGTAGCCTAGGAGACTACTGTCATTATGGGGCGGCAGGGTAGCCTAGTAGAGACTACTGTCATTATGGGGCGGCAGGGTAGCCTAGTAGACTACTGTCATTATGGGGAGGCAGGGTAGCCTAGTAGAGACTACTGTCATTGTGGGGCGGCAGGGTAGCCTAGTAGAGACTACTGTCATCATGGGGCGGCAGGGTAGCCTAGTAGAGACTACTGTCATTATGGGGCGGCAGGGTAGCCTAGTAGACTACTGTCATTATGGGGCGGCAGGGTAGCCTAGTAGACTACTGTCATTATGGGGCGGCAGGGTAGCCTAGTAGAGACTACTGTCATCGTGGGGCGGCAGGGTAGCCTAGTAGAGACTACTGTCATCGTGGGGCGGCAGGGTAGTCTAGTAGAGACTACTGTCATTATGGGGCGGCAGGGTAGCCTAGTAGACTACTGTCATTATGGGGCGGCAGGGTAGCCTAGTAGACTACTGTCATTATGGGATGGCAGGGTAGCCTAGTAAAGACTACTGTCATTATGGCGCGGCAGGGTAGCCTAGTAGACTACTGTCATTATGGGGCGGCAGGGTAGCCTAGTAGACTACTGTCATTATGGGGCGGCAGGGTAGCCTAGTAGAGACTACTGTCATTATGGGGCGGCAGGGTAGCCTAGTAGACTACTGTCATTATGGGGCGGCAGGGTAGCCTAGTAGACTACTGTCATTATGGGGCGGCAGGGTAGCCTAGTAGACTACTGTCATTATGGGGCGGCAGGGTAGCCTAGTAGACTACTGTCATTATGGGGCGGCAGGGTAGCCTAGTAGAGACTACTGTCATTATGGGGCGGCAGGGTAGCCTAGTAGAGACTACTGTCATTATGGGGTGAAGGACAACATATTTTGAAGACCTTAGTCACAGGCAGCAGCACTAACATCTCTCAGGGGTCAGGGCAGTACAGTACCATCTCTCAGGGGTCAGGGCAGTACAGTACCATCTCTCAGGGGCCAGGGCAGTACAGTACCATCTCTCAGGGGTCAGGGCAGTACACAACCATCTCTCAGGAGTCAGGGCAGTACAGTAACATCTCTCAGGAGCCAGGGCAGTACAGTACCATCTCTCAGGAGCCAGAGCAGTACAGTACCATCTCTCAGGAGCCAGGGCAGTACAGTACCATCTCTCAGGAGCCAGGGCAGTACAGTACCATCTCTCAGGAGCCAGGGCAGTACAGTACCATCTCTCAGGAGCCAGGGCAGTACAGTACCATCTCTCAGGGATCAGGGCAGTACAGTACCATCTCTCAGGAGCAAGGGCAGTACAGTACCATCTCTCAGGGATCAGGGCAGTACAGTACCATCTCTCAGGGGTCAGGGCAGTACAGTACCATCTCTCAGGGGTCAGAGCAGTACACTACCATCTCTCAGGAGCAAGAGCAGTACAGTACCATCTCTCAGGAGCCAGGGCAGTACAGTACCATCTCTCAGGAGCCAGGGCAGTACAGTACCATCTCTCAGGGGTCAGAGCAGTACAGTACCATCTCTCAGGAGCCAGGGCAGTACAGTACCATCTCTCAGGAGCCAGGGCAGTACAGTACCATCTCTCAGGAGCCAGGGCAGTACAGTACCATCTCTCAGGAGCCAGGGCAGTACACTACCATCTCTCAGGAGCCAGGGCAGTACAGTACCATCTCTCAGGAGCAAGGGCAGTACAGTACCATCTCTCAGGGGCCAGAGCAGTACAGTACCATCTCTCAGGAGCCAGGGCAGTACAGTACCATCTCTCAGGAGCCAGGGCAGTACAGTACCATCTCTCAGGAGCCAGGGCAGTACAGTACCATCTCTCGGGAGCCAGGGCAGTACAGTACCATCTCTCAGGAGCCAGGGCAGTACACTACCATCTCTCAGGAGCCAGGGCAGTACAGTACCATCTCTCAGGAGCCAGGGCAGTACACTACCATCTCTCAGGAGACAGAGCAGTACAGTACCATCTCTCAGGAGCCAGGGCAGTACTCAGGAGACAGAGCAGTACAGTACCATCTCTCAGGAGCCAGGGCAGTACAGTACCATCTCTCAGGAGCCAGGGCAGTACAGTACCATCTCTCAGGAGCCAGAGCAGTACAGTACCATCTCTCAGGGGCCAGGGCAGTACAGTACCAACTCTCAGGGGCCAGGGCAGTACAGTACCATCTCTCAGGGGCCAGGGCAGTACAGTACTATCTCTCAGGGGCCAGGGCAGTACAGTACCATCTCTCAGGAGCCAGGAGAGTACAGCACCATCTCTCAGGGGCCAGGGCAGTACAGTACCATCTCTCAGTGGTCAGGGCAGTACAGTACCATCTCTCAGGGGTCAGGGCAATACAGTACCATCTATCAGGGTTCAGGGCAGTACAGTACCATCTCTCAGGGGTCAGGGCAGTACAGTACCATCTCTCAGGGGTCAGGGCAGTACAGTACCATCTCTCAGGAGCCAGGGCAGTACACTACCGTCTCTCAGGAGCCAGGGCAGTACAGTACCATCTCTCAGGGGCCAGGGCAGTACAGTACCATCTCTCAGGGGTCAGGGCAGTACAGTACCATCTCTCAGGGGCCAGGGCAGTAAGTACCATCTCACAGGGGTCAGGGCAGTACAGTACCATTTCTCAGGGGCCAGGGCAGTACAGTACCATCTCTCAGGAGCCAGGGCAGCAGCAGTACCATCTCTCAGGAGCCAGGGCAGCAGTTGTACCATCTCTCAGGGGCCAGGGCAGTACAGTACCATCTCTCAGGGGTCAGGGCAGTACAGTACTATCTCTCAGGGGTCAGGGCAGTACAGTACCATCTCTCAGGGGTCAGGGCAGTACAGTGCAATCTCTCAGGAGCCAGGGCAGTACAGTACCATCTCTCAGGAGCCAGGGCAGTACAGTACCATCTCTCAGGGGTCAAGGCAGTACAGTACCATCTCTCAGGAGCCTGGGCAGTACAATACCATCTCTCAGGAGCCAGGGCAGTAAGTACCATCTCTCAGGGGTCAGGGCAGTACAGTACCATCTCTCAGGGGCAAGGGCAGTACAGTACCATCTCTCAGGAGCCAGGGCAGTACAGTACCATCTCTTAGGAGCCAGGGCAGCAGCAGTACCATCTCTCAGGAGCCAGGGCAGCAGTAGTACCATCTCTCAGGGGCCAGGGCAGTACACTACCATCTCTCAGGGGCCAGAGCAGTACAGTACCATCTCTCAGGAGCCAGGGCAGTACAGTACCATCTCTCAGGGGTCAGGGCAGTACACTACCATCTCTCAGGAGCCAGGGCAGTACAGTACCATATCTCAGGTGCCAGAGCAGTACAGTAACATCTCTCAGGGGTCAGGGCAGTACAGTACCATCTCTTAGGGGTCAGGGCAGCACAGTACCATCTCTCAGGGGCCAGAGCAGTACAGTAACATCTCTCAGGAGCCAGGGCAGTACAGTACCATCTCTCAGGGGCCAGGGCAGTACAGTACCGTCTCTCAGGAGCCAGGGCAGTACAGTACCATCTCTCAGGAGCCAGGGCAGTACAGTACCATCTCTCAGGAGCCAGGGCAGTACAGTACCATCTCTCAGGAGCCAGGGCAGTACAGTACCATCTCTCAGGAGCCAGGGCAGTACAGTACCATCTCTCAGGAGCCAGGGCAGTACAGTACCATCTCTCAGGAGCCAGGGCAGTACACTACCTTCTCTCAGGAGCCAGGGCAGTACAGTACCATCTCTCAGGAGACAGAGCAGTACAGTACCATCTCTCAGGAGCCAGGGCAGTACAGTACCATCTCTCAGGGGTCAAGGCAGTACAGTACCATCTCTCAGGAGCCAGGGCAGTACAATACCATCTCTCAGGAGCCAGGGCAGTACAGTACGATCTCTCAGGGGTCAGGGCAGTAAGTACCATCTCTCAGGGGTCAGGGCAGTACAGTACCATCTCTCAGGGGCCAGGGCAGTACAGTACCATCTCTCAGGAGCCAGGGCAGTACAGTACCATCTCTTAGGAGCCAGGGCAGCAGCAGTACCATCTCTCAGGAGCCAGGGCAGCAGTAGTACCATCTCTCAGGGGCCAGGGCAGTATAGTACCATCTCTCAGGGGCCAGAGCGGTACAGTACCATCTCTCAGGAGCCAGGGCAGTACAGTACCATCTCTCAGGGGTCAGGGCAGTACACTACCATCTCTCAGGAGCCAGGGCAGTACAGTACCATATCTCAGGTGCCAGAGCAGTACAGTAACATCTCTCAGGGGTGAGGGCAGTACAGTACCATCTCTTAGGGGTCAGGGCAGCACAGTACCATCTCTCAGGGGCCAGAGCAGTACAGTAACATCTCTCAGGAGCCAGAGCAGTACAGTACCATCTCTCAGGGGCCAGGGCAGTACAGTACCGTCTCTCAGGAGCCAGGGCAGTACAGTACCATCTCTCAGGGGCCAGGGCAGTACAGTACCATCTCTCAGGAGCCAGGGCAGTACACTACCATCTCTCAGGGGCCGGAGCAGTACAGTACCATCTCTCAGGGGCCAGAGCAGTACAGTACCATCTCTAAGGAGCCAGGGCAGTACAGTACCATCTCTCAGGAGCCAGGGCAGTACAGTACCATCTCTCAGGAGCCAGGGCAGTACAGTACCATCTCTCAGGAGCCAGGGCAGTACACTACCATCTCTCAGGAGCCAGGGCAGTACAGTACCATCTCTCAGGAGCCAGGGCAGTACACTACCTTCTCTCAGGAGCCAGGGCAGTACAGTACCATCTCTCAGGAGACAGAGCAGTACAGTACCATCTCTCAGGAGCCAGGGCAGTACAGTACCATCTCTCAGGAGCCAGGGCAGTACAGTACCATCTCTCAGGAGCCAGGGAAGTACAGTGCCATCTCTCAGGAGCCAGGGCAGTACAGCACCATCTCTCAGGGTCCAGGGCAGTACAGTACCATCTCTCAGGGGTCAGGGCAGTACAGTACCATCTCTCAGGGGTCAGGGCAGTACAGTACCATCTCTCAGGGGTCAGGGCAGTACAGTACCATCTCTCAGGGGTCAGGGCAGTACAGTACCATCTCTCAGGGGTCAGGGCAGTACAGTACCATCTCTCAGGAGCCAGGGCAGGATAGTACCATCTCTCAGGAGCCAGGGAAGTACAGTACCATCTCTCAGGAGCCAGGGCAGTACAGTACCATCTCTCAGGGGCCAGAGCAGTACAGTAACATCTCTCAGGAGCCAGAGCAGTACAGTACCATCTCTCAGGGGTCAGGGCAGTACAGTACCATCTCTCAGGGGTCAGGGCAGTATAGTACCATCTCTCAGGGGTCAGGGCAGCAGCAGTACATTCTCTCAGGAGCCAGGGCAGTACAGTACCATCTCTCAGGAGCCAGGGCAGTACAGTACCATCTCTCAGGGGTCAGGGCAGTACAGTACCATCTCTCAGGAGCCAGGGCAGTACAGTACCATCTCTCAGGAGCCAGGGCAGTACAGTACCATCTCTCAGGAGCCAGGGCAGTACAGTACCATCTCTCAGGAGCCAGGGCAGTACAGTACCATCTCTCAGGAGCCAGGGCAGTACAGTACCATCTCTCAGGAGCCAGGGCAGTACACTACCATCTCTCAGGAGCCAGGGCAGTACAGTACCATCTCTCAGGAGCCAGGGCAGTACACTACCTTCTCTCAGGAGCCAGGGCAGTACAGTACCATCTCTCAGGAGACAGAGCAGTACAGTACCATCTCTCAGGAGCCAGGGCAGTACAGTACCATCTCTCAGGAGCCAGAGCAGTACAGTACCATCTCTCAGGAGCCAGGGCAGTACAGTACCATCTCTCAGGGGCCAGGGCAGTACAGTACCAACTCTCAGGGGCCAGGGCAGTACAGTACCATCTCTCAGGGGCCAGGGCAGTACAGTACTATCTCTCAGGGGCCAGGGCAGTACAGTACCATCTCTCAGGAGCCAGGGCAGTACAGCACCATCTCTCAGGGGCCAGGGCAGTACAGTACCATCTCTCAGGGGTCAGGGCAGTACAGTACCATCTCTCAGGGGTCAGGGCAGTACAGTACCATCTCTCAGGGGTCAGGGCAGTACAGTACCATCTCTCAGGGGTCAGGGCAGTACACTACCATCTCTCAGGAGCCAGGGCAGGATAGTACCATCTCTCAGGAGCCAGGGAAGTACAGTACCATCTCTCAGGAGCCAGGGCAGTACAGTACCATCACTCAGGGGCCAGAGCAGTACAGTAACATCTCTCAGGAGCCAGAGCAGTACAGTACCATCTCTCAGGGGTCAGGGCAGTACAGTACCATCTCTCAGGGGTCAGGGCAGTATAGTACCATCTCTCAGGGGTCAGGGCAGCAGCAGTACATTCTCTCAGGAGCCAGGGCAGTACAGTACCATCTCTCAGGAACCAAGGCAGTACAGTACCATCTCTCAGGGGTCAGGGCAGTACAGTACCATCTCTCAGGAGCCAGGGCAGTACAGTACCATCTCTCAGGAGCCAGGGCAGTACAGTACCATCTCTCAGGGGTCAGGGCAGTAAGTACCATCTCTCAGGGGTCAGGGCAGTACAGTACCATCTCTCAGGGGCCAGGGCAGTACAGTACCATCTCTCAGGAGCCAGGGCAGTACAGTAACATCTCTCAGGGGTCAGGGCAGTACAGTACCATCTCTCAGGGGCCAGGGCAGTACAGTACCATCTCTCAGGGGTCAGGGCAGTACACAACCATCTCTCAGGAGTCAGGGCAGTACAGAAACATCTCTCAGGAGCCAGGGCAGTACAGTACCATCTCTCAGGAGCCAGAGCAGTACAGTACCATCTCTCAGGAGCCAGGGCAGTACAGTACCATCTCTCAGGAGCCAGGGCAGTACAGTACCATCTCTCAGGAGCCAGGGCAGTACAGTACCATCTCTCAGGAGCCAGGGCAGTACACTACCATCTCTCAGGAGCCAGGGCAGTACAGTACCATCTCTCAGGAGCCAGGGCAGTACACTACCTTCTCTCAGGAGCCAGGGCAGTACAGTACCATCTCTCAGGAGACAGAGCAGTACAGTACCATCTCTCAGGAGCCAGGGCAGTACAGTACCATCTCTCAGGAGCCAGGGCAGTACAGTACCATCTCTCAGGAGCCAGGGAAGTACAGTGCCATCTCTCAGGAGCCAGGGCAGTACAGCACCATCTCTCAGGGTCCAGGGCAGTACAGTACCATCTCTCAGGGGTCAGGGCAGTACAGTACCATCTCTCAGGGGTCAGGGCAGTACAGTACCATCTCTCAGGGGTCAGGGCAGTACAGTACCATCTCTCAGGGGTCAGGGCAGTACAGTACCATCTCTCAGGGGTCAGGGCAGTACAGTACCATCTCTCAGGAGCCAGGGCAGGATAGTACCATCTCTCAGGAGCCAGGGAAGTACAGTACCATCTCTCAGGAGCCAGGGCAGTACAGTACCATCTCTCAGGGGCCAGAGCAGTACAGTAACATCTCTCAGGAGCCAGAGCAGTACAGTACCATCTCTCAGGGGTCAGGGCAGTACAGTACCATCTCTCAGGGGTCAGGGCAGTATAGTACCATCTCTCAGGGGTCAGGGCAGCAGCAGTACATTCTCTCAGGAGCCAGGGCAGTACAGTACCATCTCTCAGGAGCCAGGGCAGTACAGTACCATCTCTCAGGGGTCAGGGCAGTACAGTACCATCTCTCAGGAGCCAGGGCAGTACAGTACCATCTCTCAGGAGCCAGGGCAGTACAGTACCATCTCTCAGGAGCCAGGGCAGTACAGTACCATCTCTCAGGAGCCAGGGCAGTACAGTACCATCTCTCAGGAGCCAGGGCAGTACAGTACCATCTCTCAGGAGCCAGGGCAGTACACTACCATCTCTCAGGAGCCAGGGCAGTACAGTACCATCTCTCAGGAGCCAGGGCAGTACACTACCTTCTCTCAGGAGCCAGGGCAGTACAGTACCATCTCTCAGGAGACAGAGCAGTACAGTACCATCTCTCAGGAGCCAGGGCAGTACAGTACCATCTCTCAGGAGCCAGGGCAGTACAGTACCATCTCTCAGGAGCCAGGGCAGTACAGTACCATCTCTCAGGGGCCAGGGCAGTACAGTACCAACTCTCAGGGGCCAGGGCAGTACAGTACCATCTCTCAGGGGCCAGGGCAGTACAGTACTATCTCTCAGGGGCCAGGGCAGTACAGTACCATCTCTCAGGAGCCAGGGCAGTACAGCACCATCTCTCAGGGGCCAGGGCAGTACAGTACCATCTCTCAGGGGTCAGGGCAGTACAGTACCATCTCTCAGGGGTCAGGGCAGTACAGTACCATCTCTCAGGGGTCAGGGCAGTACAGTACCATCTCTCAGGGGTCAGGGCAGTACACTACCATCTCTCAGGAGCCAGGGCAGGATAGTACCATCTCTCAGGAGCCAGGGAAGTACAGTACCATCTCTCAGGAGCCAGGGCAGTACAGTACCATCACTCAGGGGCCAGAGCAGTACAGTAACATCTCTCAGGAGCCAGAGCAGTACAGTACCATCTCTCAGGGGTCAGGGCAGTACAGTACCATCTCTCAGGGGTCAGGGCAGTATAGTACCATCTCTCAGGGGTCAGGGCAGCAGCAGTACATTCTCTCAGGAGCCAGGGCAGTACAGTACCATCTCTCAGGAACCAGGGCAGTACAGTACCATCTCTCAGGGGTCAGGGCAGTACAGTACCATCTCTCAGGAGCCAGGGCAGTACAGTACCATCTCTCAGGAGCCAGGGCAGTACAGTACCATCTCTCAGGGGTCAGGGCAGTAAGTACCATCTCTCAGGGGTCAGGGCAGTACAGTACCATCTCTCAGGGGCCAGGGCAGTACAGTACCATCTCTCAGGAGCCAGGGCAGTACAGTAACATCTCTCAGGGGTCAGGGCAGTACAGTACCATCTCTCAGGGGCCAGGGCAGTACAGTACCATCTCTCAGGGGTCAGGGCAGTACACAACCGTCTCTCAGGAGTCAGGGCAGTACAGAAACATCTCTCAGGAGCCAGGGCAGTACAGTACCATCTCTCAGGAGCCAGAGCAGTACAGTACCATCTCTCAGGAGCCAGGGCAGTACAGTACCATCTCTCAGGAGCCAGGGCAGTACAGTACCATCTCTCAGGAGCCAGGGCAGTACAGTACCATCTCTCAGGAGCCAGGGCAGTACACTACCATCTCTCAGGAGCCAGGGCAGTACAGTACCATCTCTCAGGAGCCAGGGCAGTACACTACCTTCTCTCAGGAGCCAGGGCAGTACAGTACCATCTCTCAGGAGACAGAGCAGTACAGTACCATCTCTCAGGAGCCAGGGCAGTACAGTACCATCTCTCAGGAGCCAGGGCAGTACAGTACCATCTCTCAGGAGCCAGGGCAGTACAGTACCATCTCTCAGGGGCCAGGGCAGTACAGTACCAACTCTCAGGGGCCAGGGCAGTACAGTACCATCTCTCAGGGGCCAGGGCAGTACAGTACTATCTCTCAGGGGCCAGGGCAGTACAGTACCATCTCTCAGGAGCCAGGGCAGTACAGCACCATCTCTCAGGGGCCAGGGCAGTACAGTACCATCTCTCAGGGGTCAGGGCAGTACAGTACCATCTCTCAGGGGTCAGGGCAGTACAGTACCATCTCTCAGGGGTCAGGGCAGTACAGTACCATCTCTCAGGGGTCAGGGCAGTACACTACCATCTCTCACGGGTCAGGGCAGTACAGTACCATCTCTCAGGAGCCAGGGCAGGATAGTACCATCTCTCAGGAGCCAGGGAAGTACAGTACCATCTCTCAGGAGCCAGGGCAGTACAGTACCATCTCTCAGGGGCCAGAGCAGTACAGTAACATCTCTCAGGAGCCAGAGCAGTACAGTACCATCTCTCAGGGGTCAGGGCAGTACAGTACCATCTCTCAGGGGTCAGGGCAGTATAGTACCATCTCTCAGGGGTCAGGGCAGCAGCAGTACATTCTCTCAGGAGCCAGGGCAGTACAGTACCATCTCTCGGGAGCCAGGGCAGTACAGTACCATCTCTCAGGGGTCAGGGCAGTACAGTACCATCTCTCAGGAGCCAGGGCAGTACACTACCATCTCTCAGGAGCCAGGGCAGTACAGTACCATCTCTCAGGGGTCAGGGCAGTAAGTACCATCTCTCAGGGGTCAGGGCAGTACAGTACCATCTCTCAGGGGCCAGGGCAGTACAGTACCATCTCTCAGGAGCCAGGGCAGTACAGTAACATCTCTCAGGGGTCAGGGCAGTACAGTACCATCTCTCAGGGGCCAGGGCAGTACAGTACCATCTCTCAGGGGTCAGGGCAGTACACAACCATCTCTCAGGAGTCAGGGCAGTACAGTAACATCTCTCAGGAGCCAGGGCAGTACAGTACCATCTCTCAGGAGCCAGAGCAGTACAGTACCATCTCTCAGGAGCCAGGGCAGTACAGTACCATCTCTCAGGAGCCAGGGCAGTACAGTACCATATCTCAGGAGCCAGGGCAGTACAGTACCATCTCTCAGGAGCCAGGGCAGTACAGTACCATCTCTCAGGGATCAGGGCAGTACAGTACCATCTCTCAGGAGCCAGGGCAGTACAGTACCATCTCTCAGGGATCAGGGCAGTACAGTACCATCTCTCAGGGGTCAGGGCAGTACAGTACCATCTCTCAGGGGTCAGAGCAGTACACTACCATCTCTCAGGAGCCAGAGCAGTACAGTACCATCTCTCAGGAGCCAGGGCAGTACAGTACCATCTCTCAGGAGCCAGGGCAGTACAGTACCATCTCTCAGGGGTCAGAGCAGTACACTACCATCTCTCAGGAGCCAGAGCAGTACAGTACCATCTCTCAGGAGCCAGGGCAGTACAGTACCATCTCTCAGGAGCCAGGGCAGTACAGTACCATCTCTCAGGAGCCAGAGCAGTACAGTACCATCTCTCAGGAGCCAGGGCAGTACACTACCATCTCTCAGGAGCCAGGGCAGTACATTACCATCTCTCAGGAGCCAGGGCAGTACAGTACCATCTCTCAGGGGCCAGAGCAGTACAGTACCATCTCTCAGGAGCCAGGGCAGTACAGTACCATCTCTCAGGAGCCAGGGCAGTACAGTACCATCTCTCAGGAGCCAGGGCAGTACAGTACCATCTCTCGGGAGCCAGGGCAGTACAGTACCATCTCTCAGGAGCCAGGGCAGTACACTACCATCTCTCAGGAGCCAGGGCAGTACAGTACCATCTCTCAGGAGCCAGGGCAGTACACTACCATCTCTCAGGAGCCAGGGCAGTACAGTACCATCTCTCAGGAGACAGAGCAGTACAGTACTATCTCTCAGGAGCCAGGGCAGTACAGTACCATCTCTCAGGAGCCAGGGCAGTACAGTACCATCTCTCAGGAGCCAGAGCAGTACAGTACCATCTCTCAGGGGCCAGGGCAGTAAAGTACCAACTCTCAGGGGCCAGGGCAGTACAGTACCATCTCTCAGGGGCCAGGGCAGTACAGTACTATCTCTAAGGGGCCAAGGCAGTACAGTACCATCTCTCAGGAGCCAGGGCAGTACAGCACCATCTCTCAGGGGCCAGGGCAGTACAGTACCATCTCTCAGGGGTCAGGGCAGTACAGTACCATCTCTCAGGGGTCAGGGCAATACAGTACCATCTCTCAGGGGTCAGGGCAGTACAGTACCATCTCTCAGGGGTCAGGGCAGTACAGTACCATCTCTCAGGGGTCAGGGCAGTACAGTACCATCTCTCAGGAGCCAGGGCAGTATAGTACCATCTCTCAGGGGCCAGGGCAGTAAGTACCATCTCACAGGGGTCAGGGCAGTACAGTACCATCTCTCAGGGGCCAGGGCAGTACAGTACCATCTCTCAGGAGCCAGGGCAGCAGCAGTACCATCTCTCAGGAGCCAGGGCAGCAGTAGTACCATCTCTCAGGGGCCAGGGCAGTACAGTACCATCTCTCAGGGGTCAGGGCAGTACAGTACTATCTCTCAGGGGTCAGGGCAGTACAGTACCATCTCTCAGGGGTCAGGGCAGTACAGTGCCATCTCTCAGGAGCCAGGGCAGTACAGTACCATCTCTCAGGAGCCAGGGCAGTACAGTACCATCTCTCAGGGGTCAAGGCAGTACAGTACCATCTCTCAGGAGCCAGGGCAGTACAATACCATCTCTCAGGAGCCAGGACAGTACAGTACCATCTCTCAGGGGTCAGGGCAGTAAGTACCATCTCTCAGGGGTCAGGGCAGTACAGTACCATCTCTCAGGGGCCAGGGCAGTACAGTACCATCTCTCAGGAGCCAGGGCAGTACAGTACCATCTCTTAGGAGCCATGGCAGCACTAGTACCATCTCTCAGGAGCCAGGGCAGCAGTAGTACCATCTCTCAGGGGCCAAGGCAGTACACTGCCATCTCTCAGGGGCCAGAGCAGTACAGTACCATCTCTCAGGAGCCAGGGCAGTACAGTACCATCTCTCAGGGGTCAGGGCAGTACACTACCATCTCTCAGGAGCCAGGGCAGTACAGTACCATATCTCAGGTGCCAGAGCAGTACAGTAACATCTCTCAGGGGTCAGGGCAGTACAGTACCATCTCTTAGGGGTCAGGGCAGCACAGTACCATCTCTCAGGAGCTGGGGCAGTACAATACCATCTCTCAGGGGCCAGGGCAGTACAGTACCATCTCTCAGGGGCCAGGGCAGTACAGTACCATCTCTCAGGAGCCAGGGCAGTACAGTACCATCTCTTAGGGGTCAGGGCAGTAAGTACCATCTCTCAGGGGTCAGGGCAGTACAGTACCATCTCTCAGGGGCCAGGGCAGTACAGTACCATCTCTCAGGAGCCAGGGCAGTACAGTACCATCTCTTAGGAGCCAGGGCAGCAGCAGTACCATCTCTCAGGAGCCAGGGCAGCAGTAGCACCATCTCTCAGGGGCCAGGGCAGTACACTACCATCTCTCAGGGGCCAGAGCAATACAGTACCATCTCTCAGGAGCCAGGGCAGTACAGTACCATCTCTCAGGAGCCAGGGCAGTACAGTACCATCTCTTAGGGGTCAGGGCAGTAAGTACCATCTCTCAGGGGTCAGGGCAGTACAGTACCATCTCTCAGGGGCCAGGGCAGTACAGTACCATCTCTCAGGAGCCAGGGCAGTACAGTACCATCTCTTAGGAGCCAGGGCAGCAGCAGTACCATCTCTCAGGAGCCAGGGCAGCAGTAGCACCATCTCTCAGGGGCCAGGGCAGTACACTACCATCTCTCAGGGGCCAGAGCAATACAGTACCATCTCTCAGGAGCCAGGGCAGTACAGTACCATCTCTCAGGGGTCAGGGCAGTACAGTACCATCTCTCAGGAGCCAGGGCAGCAGCAGTACCATCTCTCAGGAGCCAGGGCAGCAGTAGTACCATCTCTCAGGGGCCAGGGCAGTACAGTACCATCTCTCAGGGGTCAGGGCAGCAGCAGTACCATCTCTCAGGGGTCAGGGCAGTACAGTACCATCTCTCAGGGGCCAGAGCAGCAGCAGTACCATCTCTCAGGGGCCAGGGAAGTACAACACAATGCATCCTGGACGTCCCCCCGTATCTATCTCTCTCTCTCCATTGTCAACAGTGTGCTGTGGGGTTTGAGAAAGAGAAAATAATACCCATCTGCATACTGCTCAACTGGCACCCCAGGAGACCTTGGTTCTCAGGCAAAGACAGGAAGACCACATAGCCTGAGCCCACGGGCTACACACAGGTGATGAAAAGGGCTGAAAGCTATTGTCAATCAAACAAACCACTTGATAAGGGAGTAAATAAGATACATCTTTCAATGTGTTTATAGAATTAGCACTGGTCATTTTCTATTTCTCAGAATCAGACAATACAGTGGATGTCCTGAATGAACACAGATCCATCTGAAGTAGATGTCATGGTGGCTTCTCTGCTGTATAGGAATGTTATCTGCACTGTATCATCAGGTAAGCTACACTACGAAACAACATCAGTAATCACTTTCCAGGAGTTAGGCCTATATCACTCCAGGCAGTCCAGTAGGCAGTAACACATGGCTTTACTGAGACTCAACCAAACTATTTAGCTGTTAGATACTATCTCAGCTCACCTTCTGATCCAGGGCAGGATGAACTTAGTGATAAAACACCAATTGTCTGCAGAAGACATTTCCCTCCTCTGCAACCATGTTCCCTGGTCATGGTGGCCAATGGCGACACACAGATTGCCACCAACTGTTCAAATAATCAGCTGCCCGCCCGCGCGCCCGGCTCTAACTCCTAACGTCGTCCTGGGCTGGTTCAGAATATTCACTTCCTTTGTTTCAGACCATTTTGTCGTCTGGAAGTGTGTTAAAAGGCTAATAACAGTGAGGGGAGATGATCAAGCAGGATTTACTGGTGAGATGGACTGTAATCTATCCAGTTTTTAATATATATATATATTTTTAACTTTATTTAACTAGGCAAGTCAGTTAAAAACAAATTCTTATTTTCAATGATGGCCAGTGGGTTAACTGCCTTGTTCAGGGGCAGAATGACAGGTTTTTACCTTGTCAGCTCGGGGATTCGATCTCGCAATCTTTTGGTTACTTGTCCAACGCTCTAACCACTAGGGTACCTGCCGCCCCAATCAACTTAGCAATAATCAACTTAGCAATAATCAACTTCCCACAATTGATTATTAGTCAATGACAGACACTTCACCGGGTATCAGACTCCTACCGTGTAGGGACGGGTGTGACACACACATAGGAGAACCGTTCCACTGGCCTTCCTTCCATGTTTTGGGTGTTGCAGTACGTTTGATGGCAGTCATGTAAAAGCAGCTCTGCTTCCATATCAAGACTTACATCCTCATTTCAACTCAGCATGTGGGATATGTGTGGGAAGCACTAATATAGATAAAGCAGCCATGTATAATGTGTTCTGTGTGCTTTCCTTTCCACAGAGGTAAAAGAGACTGAAGATAGATTGTGGCTAAACAGTCTCTTGCCAGAGTCTCGTCACAGATGCTGCAGAAGTAATCTCTGTTCATCTTCCCTGAGGATCCCACATTGACTTCCCTCCAACTTCCTCTTGCAAAGTCACATATATTATGTAGGATTATAGGAGGAAGTGAGGAAATGCTCCGATCCATGATCAGCGTATTGTTGTGCACTATCTGTACTGATGCAGATGTCACTGTGTGTGTTGTCTTTGAGAGCAGACATGGAAGGACAAGAGTTGTTTCAGCTAATATCGCCATTCTCCCTGAGATGGTAAAGGGGGGATGTTGTTGCTCATGGGGAATCCTTGGCATGGTTCTGGTTTAACCACCGTCTAGTCTCCTCTTTAGCCTAGAATATTGCAATTTTCAATATACTTCAGTTCCTGAGAAACCTTTATAAAACAAAAATATATTTTTTGTAGAACGAGCCTCCTAAACTACCGCCAGCAGTCCTCAACCTCTGAACGTGAGGTAGCTAGCTAAGCGAACCAGGTGCCATCCCTCAAGCTGCCATCTCGTCGTCCACATTAGCCATTAGTCTCTGGGTGTAATCCAGATGAATTCCCTTGTCTTTCTGTCTCTCCTCTCCATTAATCTCTCCTGTGCACGGAGTCAACGCTACAGCCTCTGTCTTGCCTCGTCAGCTCAATGCCCTTTGACGAACAGTAGGACTTTAACCCAGCTGCCAGGCTGGCAGGGCCGGTTGTCGGAAGCATTGGGACATGGACGGGTTGGCCAGATGCAGCCGCTGCCACGTCCACTGTGCCCGCTGTGTCCACAGCAGACCTCTCTGCCACTGCCACTCTCCTGGGTCTAAAGCCCTCTGGTAGCACAGAGCTGTTGGTCCTTCCCATAGAAGGACCTCTCTAGTCTACCACCTACACCTCTCCACCCTTCTCTCAATCTCTCTCTCTCTGACAGTCTCCCTGTCTGTCTCTCTCTGTCTCTCTCTCTCTCTCTCTCGCTCTCTCTCTCTCTCTCTCTCTCTCTCTGCCTTTCTCTGTCTCTCTCTGCCTGTCTCTGTCTCTCTCTCTGTCTCTCTCTCTGTCTCTGTCTCTCTGTCTCTCGCTCTGTCTCTGTCTCTCTGCCTCTCTGTCTCTCTGTCTCTCTCTATGTCTCTCTCTCTAGAGCTGGCAATTCCATAAGCTCAAGGACTGCTAGTTCTCTGCCCAAGATCAAATGCCCTGTGTAAGACATATCCCCACTGCAAGCATTATACAGCATCTTATGTGTGTAGCTACACATCTTGAAGATTTCTTGGAAAAAAAAGGTTGTTGTTTTTACATTTCATACAGCAAGTATTCTCTAGATGAATTGGATGTATAATTCAATGTTTCCAGCGAAGTCATTTGTGAAAAGTGAATAAAAGAGAGGAAAGCTAAACATCCCAAAGTCCTGCTTGAGCAGTTTTCAAACAGAGATACCCAGGACATCACAGAATGAAGCCTGGTTTGTTTCTGCAGACTGCAGTCAAAGTACCACGGGGAGAGTGCCAGACATTGTTGATTCCAACAGGGCTTCTGTCTGAAAACATGGCACATAATTGCAGTCCCCTTCTCGTGTGAACATCAGATGGCACCGTGGCTGAGACTGAAAACTGCCATGATTAAAAGATGAAGTCTCAAAGGGAAACTCTTCCCAATTCAAATCAATTCAATTGAGTTGCCAATAAGCTAATCTTAGCCAAATGTCCTTTCTTTTAAGTTTTCCTCTCAAACAAGATCAACTGCCAAGGATACAGTTTAAAGCCAATGCACTTCTCCCTCATTTGTTTGCAGAGGTATTTTTACTCTCCATTTGATGAGACCAAAATAATCGCAATGAATATGGAACTAACTCCAGTACTTCCATGCTAATATCCATATCACTGAAACCGGCTTGCGCAACTTGAATTAATTCAAAGTAATGGCACCACATAACTCAAATATATTCTGTTTGCATTAGTTCTCTCGTACTGCATAAACAGTCTTACCTACAGGTTTTAGCGCAGAAATCAATATTCAAGGTTGTTTAAGTACATTTAAAGACCGCTGTGGGAGTAAAAGATAGAAATTGGAGGATGTTCTCTCTTTCTAAATCTTGACAGAAACCAGAGCTCAATAGGGAGTTGTAGGCTGCTTCAGCACAATTATCTTGCCAATGTGAAACACAAGTCTATGAGGCAAGATCTTATTAAAGCAATGTATTTCCCAAATGAGAGGCCATTTTTATCACTACAGAAAATCAGACATGCCTTTCTATTGTTTTACAAAAACACCACATTCCTTTCTATCTGCCGTCTTAATTCAGTGTTCAATCAATTTGTCAAATTGCTATATGGGCAAGAGAGAGACCCAAACTCAGAGCTCATTAATATGGTAGACTAGCCAGAGGAGCCTAGACGATTAGGGCCCACTAGTAAGGGCCTCCTTCTCCCTGTTCTCCAACTGTTAAAGCACAAATCAATGGTTTCATGTCTGGAGTACTGAGGGAAGGACTGATTCAGCAGTCATTGCAGAGATGTCAGCCTGGGGAAAAAACGGTTAACTCTTTGCACTGTTCTGCAGGGAGTTGGGTTTCTGTCTGGCTAATGCTGCAGACATACAGAGAGGTAGGATACCGTCTGTCTGTGAGCGACAGTGGGCTTTAGCAGTGCCATGCAATTCTTCTTCTTCACTAAGATGCCTCGACATGCTGTAAGATCAGCCGTGCAGATTGGCTCTGAGTTCAATGGGAGACATGAGGCTTCCTGACACGGGGAGAAAGAGGAACACTGACAGACACAGACCGACAGACAGACAGAAGACTCCAGAGGTTCTCAGAACAGAACACAGAACCGCTCTCTGGAACGTAACAGAGAGAATTCCATCCCAAAACAATGCATTGAATTCCCTTTTCCTTCCTAGTACTGTAGATCAGCTGATCCCTCCTTTCAGATCCTCTCAGTGGAGTGCTGCTGTTGGCCTACTATCGAGCTCTGTAGCATGGGTTGTTTCTTCTCCAACAAAAAACAATCCAGATTGCTGCTTTGTAATCAATGTGAGCGACATACTGTGGCCTGTAAACCAACCCATAGATTCAATAGTCCTTTGATTTATTTGAAGTTGCAGTAAGAGATGTTAGATACAGCAGATTGTGGGGAAAACAATTCAATAAAAACTATCCACACAACAAAGTCCCCCGTTATGCAAATTCCTGTTCCAAGAAATCTGTTGATGACACAGCAAACGGTATACAATTTTCTAAGTAAGAAATATGGTGGATTTCAGTTATTTTCGTTTTAATTAATAATGCTGTAAAAATTGTTTAGTTTGGCTGTTTTTTCGTCTAACAATAGCTCTTCAACTGCCAGACGTAGTCAACAGGGAGTGCAACAGGGACTATAAATGCCATCATTTTCAAGAGCAATAGAACACCAGCCATTACTGCGGTGCACTTACAAGGATAATAAGAAAACGCAGTCCTTTGAGGGTCCCTGAAGACGGTGCAGAAGAATATGTATTTCTCTGCTGTCACTGAAACATGTAAGTCCCAGTGAAGGAATGTATGCTTGCAGTGTGTGAGTTCACACACACACACACACACACACACACACACACACACCATTAACCATACAGTGCATCCCTCAGACAGGCAGCAGCCTCAGACAGACAGTCTACCTTTTCAATGCGCTGCTTGATCTCCTCATCAAGACAAGAGACACTCCAGCACTTGAAGGGAAGCTGTCAGGAAGAGGAGACCAACAATACAACCGCACTCAGGATTCAGGAGGAAGAAAACATAAGTACAGGTTCCTAAGACGGCCTGCTCTCCTAACCTCTTTATACAGTAGGTGATAATGGGCAATTCATTTAAGATATGGACATTTTACAAGAGGACTGTGTGGTTATCATACACTTCATATAATAGGTGCATTTTATGGGGGTTTTCTTTTCATTCTTTGCAGGTACTTAACGTATAATGGTTGTGCAATTCCATCTTCCTGATTTGGATGCCCTCCCAATCCCTCCTCTGTCCCCCCTCTCTAATGAGGTCTGGTCCAATCCCTCCTCTGTCCCCCCTCTCCAATGAGGTCTGGTCCAATCCCTCCTCTGTCCCCCCTCTCCAATGAGGTCTGGTCCAATCCCTCCTCTGTCCCCCCTCTCCAATGAGATCTGGTCCAATCCATCCGCTGTCCCCCCTCTCCAATGACGTCTGGTCCAATCCCTCCGCTGTCCCCCCTCTCCAATGAGGTCTGGCCCAATCCCTCCTCTGTCCCCCCCTCCAATGAGGTATGGTCCAATCCCTCCTCTGTCCCCCCCTCCAATGAGGTATGGTCCAATCCCTCCTCTGTTCCCCCTCCCCAATGAGGTCTGGTCCAATCTCCTCTCTATTCCCTCTCTCCAATGAGGTCTGGTCCAATCCCTCCTCTGTTCCCCCTCTCCAATAGGGTATTGTAGTGGGGTAATATTAATTCTGTACAGCAGGATATTGTAGTGGGGTAATATTAATTCTGTACAGCAGGATATTGTAGTGGGGTAATATTAATTCTGTACATGAGGATATTGTAGTGGGGTAATATTAGTTCTGTACAGCAGGATATTGTAGTGAGGTAATATTAGTTCTGTACAGCAGGATATTGTAGTGGGGTAATATTAGTTCTGTACAGCAGGATATTGTAGTGGGGTAATATTAGTTCTGTACAGCAGGATATTGTAGTGGGGTAATATTAGTTCTGTACTGCAGGATGTTGTAGTGGGGTAATATTAATTCTGTACAGCAGGATATTGTAGTGGGGTAATATTAATTCTGTACAGGAGGATATTGTAGTGGGGTAATATTAGTTCTGTACAGCAGGATATTGTAGTGGGGTAATATTAATTCTGTACAGTAGGATATTGTAGTGGGGTAATATTAATTCTGTACAGCAGGATATTGTAGTGGGGTAATATTAGTTATGTACAGCAGGATATTGTAGTGGGGTACTATTAATTCTGTACAGCAGGATATTGTAGTGGGGTAATATTAATTCTGTACAGCAGGATATTGTAGTGGGGTAATATTAATTCTGTACAGCAGGATATTGTAGTGGGGTAATATTAATTATGTACAGCAGGATATTGTAGTGGGGTAATATTAATTTGGTACAGTAGGATATTGTAGTGGGGTAATATTAATTCTGTACAGGAGGATATTGTAGTGGGGTAATATTAATTCTGTACAGTAGGATATTGTAGTGGGGTAATATTAGTTCTATACAGCAGGATATTGTAGTGGGGTAATATTAATTCTGTACAGTAGGATATTGTAGTGGGGTAATATTAATTCTGTACAGGAGGATATTGTAGTGGGGTAATATTAATTCTGTACAGTAGGATATTGTAGTGGGGTAATATTAGTTCTATACAGCACGATATTGTAGTGCGGTAATATTAGTTCTATACAGCAGGATATTGTAGTGGGGTAATATTAGTTATATGTATATTATTCATACCTCACATGCGACCCATAATACGACCATGTCAGTTGTCTGCTACAAAGTCTATTAAATTAATTATCTGACTCGATTTAACATTCTAGTAAAACCAGGTGCAATCAAGTATTATGAGTGTAGATGACTAAGATCAAGGAATGGTCACGAGAAGCCAATATCAAAGCAAGTATAATTTAATAACGTTGTAAAATGAATGGTTTCACATACAAGGCATAAAGCTTAAGTTACAGAGCATTAACAGGTATTACAAGGTATTATTCTAGGCATGAAGGTCATAGAGTCTCAAGGTGAGACAAAGAGATGCCTACGGGGCTAGAGTATATAATGCAGCCAGTTTCCATTGGTAGGATACAGGACTAGAGTATATAATACAGCCAGTATCCATTGGTAGGATACAGGACTAGAGGCAGAACAAAGAGATGCCTACGAGGCTAGAGTATATAATACAGCCAGTTTCCATTGGTAGGATACAGGACTAGAGTATATAATACAGCCAGTTTCCATTGGTAGGATACAGGACTAGAGTATATAATACAGCCAGTTTCCATTGGTAGGATACAGGACTAGAGTATATAATACAGCCAGTTTCCGTTGGTAGGATACAGGACTAGAGTATATAATACAGCCAGTATCCATTGGTAGGATACAGGACTAGAGTATATAATACAGCCAGTTTCCATTGGTAGGATACAGGACTAGAGTATATAATACAGCCAGTTTCCATTGGTAGGATACAGGACTAGAGTATATAATACAGCCAGTTTCCATTGGTAGGATACAGGACTAGAGTATATAATACAGCCAGTTTCCATTGGTAGGATACAGGACTAGAGTATATAATACAGCCAGTTTCCATTGGTAGGATACAGGACTAGAGTATATAATACAGCCAGTTTCCATTGGTAGGATACAGGACTAGAGTTAGAACAAAGAGATGCCTACAGGACTAGAGTATATAATTCAGCCAGTTTCCATTGGTAGGATACAGGACTAGAGTATATAATACAGCCAGTTTCCATTGGTAGGATACATGACTAGAGGCAGAACAAAGAGATGCCTACAGGACTAGAGTATATAATACAGCCAGTTTCCATTGGTAGGATACAGGACTAGAGTATATAATACAGCCAGTTTCCATTGGTAGGATACAGGACTAGAGTATATAATACAGCCAGTTTCCATTGGTAGGATACAGCACTAGAGTATATAATACAGCCAGTTTCCATTGGTAGGATACAGGACTAGAGTATATAATACAGCCAGTATCCATTGGTAGGATACAGGACTAGAGTATATAATACAGCCAGTTTCCATTGGTAGGATACAGGACTAGAGTATATAATACAGCCAGTTTCCATTGGTAGGATACAGGACTAGAGTATATAATACAGCCAGTTTCCATTGGTAGGATACAGGACTAGAGTATATAATACAGCCAGTTTCCATTGGTAGGATACAGGACTAGAGTATATAATACAGCCAGTATCCATTGGTAGGATAGAGGACTAGAGTATATAATACAGCCATTTTCCATTGGTAGGATACAGGACTAGAGTATATAATACAGCCAGTTTCCATTGGTAGGATACAGGACTAGAGTATATAATACAGCCAGTTTCCATTGGTAGGATACAGGACTAGAGTTAGAACAAAGAGATGCCTACGAGGCTAGAGTATATAATACAGCCAGTTTCCATTGGTAGGATACAGGACTAGAGTATATAATACAGCCAGTTTCCATTGGTAGGATACAGGACTAGAGTATATAATACAGCCAGTTTCCATTGGTAGGATACAGGACTAGAGTATATAATACAGCCAGTATCCATTGGTAGGATACAGGACTAGAGGCAGAACAAAGAGATGCCTACGAGGCTAGAGTATATAATACAGCCAGTTTCCATTGGTAGGATACAGGACTAGAGTATATAATACAGCCAGTTTCCATTGGTAGGATACAGGACTAGAGTATATAATACAGCCAGTTTCCATTGGTAGGATACAGGACTAGAGTATATAATACAGCCAGTTTCCGTTGGTAGGATACAGGACTAGAGTATATAATACAGCCAGTATCCATTGGTAGGATACAGGACTAGAGTATATAATACAGCCAGTTTCCATTGGTAGGATACAGGACTAGAGTATATAATACAGCCAGTTTCCATTGGTAGGATACAGGACTAGAGTATATAATACAGCCAGTTTCCATTGGTAGGATACAGGACTAGAGTATATAATACAGCCAGTTTCCATTGGTAGGATACAGGACTAGAGTATATAATACAGCCAGTTTCCATTGGTAGGATACAGGACTAGAGTATATAATACAGCCAGTTTCCATTGGTAGGATACAGGACTAGAGTTAGAACAAAGAGATGCCTACAGGACTAGAGTATATAATTCAGCCAGTTTCCATTGGTAGGATACAGGACTAGAGTATATAATACAGCCAGTTTCCATTGGTAGGATACATGACTAGAGGCAGAACAAAGAGATGCCTACAGGACTAGAGTATATAATACAGCCAGTTTCCATTGGTAGGATACAGGACTAGAGTATATGATACAGCCAGTTTCCATTGGTAGGATACAGGACTAGAGTATATAATACAGCCAGTTTCCATTGGTAGGATACAGGACTAGAGTATATAATACAGCCAGTTTCCATTGGTAGGATACAGGACTAGAGTATATAATACAGCCAGTATCCATTGGTAGGATACAGGACTAGAGTATATAATACAGCCAGTTTCCATTGGTAGGATACAGGACTAGAGTATATAATACAGCCAGTTTCCATTGGTAGGATACAGGACTAGAGTATATAATACAGCCAGTTTCCATTGGTAGGATACAGGACTAGAGTATATAATACAGCCAGTTTCCATTGGTAGGATACAGGACTAGAGTATATAATACAGCCAGTATCCATTGGTAGGATACAGGACTAGAGTATATAATACAGCCATTTTCCATTGGTAGGATACAGGACTAGAGTATATAATACAGCCAGTTTCCATTGGTAGGATACAGGACTAGAGTATATAATACAGCCAGTTTCCATTGGTAGGATACAGGACTAGAGTTAGAACAAAGAGATGCCTACGAGGCTAGAGTATATAATACAGCCAGTTTCCATTGGTAGGATACAGGACTAGAGTATATAATACAGCCAGTTTCCATTGGTAGGATACAGGACTAGAGTATATAATACAGCCAGTTTCCATTGGTAGGATACAGGACTAGAGTTAGAACAAAGAGATGCCTACGAGGCTAGAGTATATAATACAGCCAGTATCCATTGGTAGGATACAGGACTAGGGTATATAATACAGCCAGTTTCCATTGGTAGGATACAGGACTAGAGTATATAATACAGCCAGTTTCCATTGGTAGGATACAGGACTAGAGTATATAATACAGCCAGTTTCCATTGGTAGGATACAGGACTAGAGTATATAATACAGCCAGTTTCCATTGGTAGGATACAGGACTAGAGTATATAATACAGCCAGTTTCCATTGGTAGGATACAGGACTAGAGTATATAATACAGCCAGTTTCCATTGGTAGGATACAGGACTAGAGTATATAATACAGCCATTTTCCATTGGTAGGATACAGGACTAGAGTATATAATAGAGGCAGAACAAAGAGATGCCTACGAGGCTAGAGGCTACAGGATACGAGAGAGGACAGACATTCATTCAATTTATACCAGATCTGACTTCATATTCAAATTGAAAATTGTTGATCAATCCACATAACAAACCAAAGGTAGTAAAACTAAGACGTCCAATCAGATCAATCCAGCCAACATCATCTAGGAAGGGGGTCACATCTATGGATGGGCTGAGTAGGACAATTGCATACGGTGTTGTCAGTGTTGATTCTGAACGACTACAAGAGATCACATAGAGGTCTTCAGAGTCCTCCTTAGGGGACACGTTTCAGACAGATACCAGACACGGCTGCTGTAAGATTATTATATCACACATTCAACAGTCCTCTGGAATAGCGATAGAGGGGGGTGTACTGGCCCTTGGGCATTGTCTTGAGCCATTTGCCATGCGGTCGGAGGTGACGGAGAGCTCATCAATTAGGGCGGAGCCTACGATATGCCCTAGTATGTACTAATACTACATGTCCTTCTCTCACATCCAGACAGATGAGACATCCACAGCAGATTGACCAACACATAGTTCTATTCCTGGAGACATCCACAGTAGATTGACCAACACATAGTTCTATTCCTGGAGACATCCACAGCAGATTGACTAACACATAGTTCTATTCCTGGAGACATCCACAGCAGATTGACTAACACATAGTTCTATTCCTGGAGACATCCACAGCAGATTGACTAACACATAGTTCTATTCCTGGAGACATCCACAGCAGATTGACTAACACATAGTTCTATTCCTGGAGACATCCACAGCAGATTGACTAACACATAGTTCTATTCGTGGAGACATCCACAGCAGATTGACTAACACATAGTTATATTCTTGGAGACGTCCACAGCAAATTGACTAACACATAGTTCTATTCCTGGAGACATCCACAGCAGATTGACTAACACATAGTTCTATTCCTGGAAACATCCACAGCAGATTGACTAACACATAGTTCTATTCCTGTAGACATCCACAGCAGATTGACCAACACATAGTTCTATTCCTGGAGACATCCACAGCAGATTGACTAACACATAGTTCTATTCCTGTAGACATCCACAGCAGATTGACTAACACATAGTTCTATTCCTGGAGACATCCACAGCAGATTGACTAACACATAGTTCTATTCCTGGAGACATCCACAGCAGATTGACTAACACATAGTTCTATTCCTGGAGACATCCACAGCAGATTGACTAACACATAGTTCTATTCCTGGAGACATCCACAGCAGATTGACTAACACATAGTTCTATTCCTGGAGACATCCACAGCAGATTGACTAACACATAGTTCTATTCGTGGAGACATCCACAGCAGATTGACTAACACATAGTTCTATTCCTGGAGACATCCACAGCAGATTGACTAACACATAGTTCTATTCCTGGAGACATCCACAGCAGATTGACTAACACATAGTTCTATTCCTGGAGACATCCACAGCAGATTGACTAACACATAGTTCTATTCCTGGAGACATCCACAGCAGATTGACCAACACATAGTTCTATTCCTGGAGACATCCACAGCAGATTGACTAACACATAGTTCTATTCCTGGAGACATCCACAGCAGATTGACTAACACATAGTTCTATTCCTGGAAACATCCACAGCAGATTGACTAACACATAGTTCTATTCCTGGAGACATCCACAGCAGATTGACCAACACATAGTTCTATTCCTGGAAACATCCACAGCAGATTGACTAACACATAGTTCTATTCCTGGAGACATCCACAGCAGATTGACTAACACATAGTTCTATTCGTGGAGACATCCACAGCAGATTGACCAACACATAGTTCTATTCCTGGAGACATCCACAGCAGATTGACCAACACATAGTTCTATTCCTGGAGACATCCACAGCAGATTGACCAACACATAGTTCTATTCCTGGAAACATCCACAGCAGATTGACTAACACATAGTTCTATTCCTGGAGACATCCACAGCAGATTGACCAACACATAGTTCTATTCCTGGAAACATCCACAGCAGATTGACTAACACATAGTTCTATTCCTGTAGACATCCACAGCAGATTGACCAACACATAGTTCTATTCCTGGAAACATCCACAGCAGATTGACTAACACATAGTTCTATTCCTGGAGACATCCACAGCAGATTGACTAACACATAGTTCTATTCGTGGAGACATCCACAGCAGATTGACTAACACATAGTTCTATTCCTGGAGACATCCACAGCAGATTGACCAACACATAGTTCTATTCCTGGAAACATCCACAGCAGATTGACTAACACATAGTTCTATTCCTGGAGACATCCACAGCAGATTGACTAACACATAGTTCTATTCGTGGAGACATCCACAGCAGATTGACCAACACATAGTTCTATTCCTGGAGACATCCACAGCAGATTGACCAACACATAGTTCTATTCCTGGAGACATCCACAGCAGATTGACTAACACATAGTTCTATTCCTGGAGACATCCACAGCAGATTGACTAACACATAGTTCTATTCCTGGAGACATCCACAGCAGATTGACTAACACATAGTTCTATTCCTGGAGACATCCACAGCAGATTGACTAACACATAGTTCTATTCCTGGAGACATCCACAGCAGATTGACTAACACATAGTTCTATTCCTGGAGACATCCACAGTAGATTGACTAACACATAGTTCTATTCCTGGAGACATCCACAGCAGATTGACTAACACATAGTTCTATTCGTGGAGACATCCACAGCAGATTGACTAACACATAGTTCTATTCCTGGAGACATCCACAGCAGATTGACTAACACATAGTTATATTCGTGGAGACATCCACAGCAGATTGACTAACACATAGTTCTATTCCTGGAGACATCCACAGCAGATTGACTAACACATAGTTCTATTCCTGGAGACATCCACAGCAGATTGACTAACACATAGTTCTATTCCTGGAGACATCCACAGCAGATTGACCAACACATAGTTCTATTCCTGGAGACAAAATAAGCCTTGGATAAGTGGGTGATTCACACATACTGTATTCTACACAAGCAGGCATAGATAGCAAAGACAGTATAGCAATGTGAAACTAGGGTAATTTTACATGATGCCACATGTACATTACAGTACATTACAGGTGGAGAACGGCTTCTGGCTGAGTATGGGCATTTGGGAGCCATTATGGGCATTTGGGAGCCATTATGGGCATTTGGGAGCCATTATGGGCATTTGGGAGCCATTGCATTCTCCTTTGACGTGCTCCCTCAGAACAGGCAGTATTTAGTATTTTCAATTGAACCTTTATTTAACTAGGCAAGTCAGTTAAAAACAAATTCTTATTTACAGTGACAGCCTACCAGGGAACAGTGGGTTAACTGTCTTTTTCAGGGGCAGAATGACAGTATTTTACCTTGTGAGCTCAGGGATTCAATCCAGCAACCTTTTGGTTACTGGCCCAACGCTCTGACCACTAGGCTACCTGTCGCCACAGTATGGGGTTTGCAGAGGGCAGGGGAGTTGGAACAGACCTCATTGGAGAGGGGGAACAGAGGAGGGATTGGACCAGACCTTATTGGAGAGGGGGAACAGAGGAGGGATTGAACCAGACCTTATTGGAGAGGGGGGACAGAGGAGGGATTGGACCAGACCTCATTGGACAGGGGGGGCAGAGGAGGGATTGGACCAGACCTCATTGGACAGGGGGGACAGAGGAGGGATTGGACCAGACCTCATTGGACAGGGGGGACAGAGGAGGGATTGGACTAGACCTCATTGGAGAGGGGGGACAGAGGAGGGATTGGACCAGACCTCATTAGAGAGGGGGGACAGAGGAGGGATTGGGCCAGACCTCATTAGAGAGGGGGGACAGAGGAGGGATTGGGAGGGCATCCAAATTAGGAAACTGGAATTGCACAACCATTATACGTTAAGTACCTGCAAAGAATGAAAAGAAAATTACATTTTGGTTTCCTTACCCTGCAAGTTTTGACAGCAATCCATGTTTCCCTGCCACTGTTTCCACGTGCCAACCTTTTAGCATTTGTGGTACAAATCCCACTCAAGTCATGGGACCGATATTATAATTTTTTTGTGCTGTCATACCTTGTCCATAGACTGCTTACAGAGTAAGGAAACCAATGTGTCATTTGGGTGAACAAAGATAAAAAATTTACTCAATAAAAATAACTATTGATGCTTCTTCAATAAAATGTAAATTATCTTTTTAACCAATGTTTTGGTCTCAATCGACCCTCATCAGGGTGTTAAAGGGTTGTGCCGGCCCCTCCCAGTCCCCTACTAACGACCCGTACAGGCGTCTGAACTCCCCTGGCACCCCCGTGGACACCCCTACAGCCTCGCGAGGCCCCAGATGCTAAGGGAAAATGGAAGTTATGCAAAATTAGGCATGCACATAATTACCAGGGGACATGTCTTATTTATTACCCGAGGTAGCTCAGTAGCTGCCCTCTGTAAAATGGCTCTAAGAGGGCCTCCCTCGGCTCCCTGTGACAACGCAGAGGAAAACTACTGGAAACAGTCAAACACATGAAATCCATGCTGTTTAAGGAGTGGGTGAAATGAGCGAAACGCCTGAAATGCACTGAGGCACTGAAATGAGTGTTTTTGTGTTTCTCCCTGTTGCTGCTGTTAAGGGTTTAACTCTGGGAGGCAGATCCTCGCACCACTTGAGTGGAGGGGGAAATATTGATCCCTGCAAACAGCAGCAGTGGTTTTTCTCTCCTCTTTATTGCTGTTAACCTTGTAAAAAATACTCTCCTCTAGTTGGAAATGAGCCCTTCAAATTCAATCTACAGACTGTCAGGTTATGTTTAGATTTAAAAGCCCTGGATGCAGACAGGCAGGTTATGCCATTGTTGTTACATTACTGGCTGAGGCCGGGCGCCAGAGAGAAACTTGGCTGAGATTCAACACTCAACATCCCCACCTGCTGGACACACTGGACCTCTCAGTCAGGTTCCCACAACATGATGAATCTCTGTCTCCTCTCTCTCTTTCTCTCTCCCTCGCTCTCTGTTTCTCTCCTTCTCCCCCTCTCTCTCCTCTTCCCTCTCGCTCTCCTCCTCTATCTATCTTCTCCATCTGTGTCTGTCTCTGAATCAGGGGTCTTGGGAAGTGGATTCTTAAGGCTTTGAACGATTCTGCCTCAATCTATTGTGCTGTGGCAGCGCAGCCCAGTCCTGAGATGGGCCATGCATCTTCATCACAGTGAGGAGGAGGAGAGCAAGACAGAGAGAGAGAGCGAAGGAGAGAGACAGACAGACGTAGAGAGGGAGAAAGAGAGAGAGGAGATGGGAAGGAGTAAGAGAGAGAGAGAGAGAGAGAGAGAGTTCCTGCAGTGTCTCTGTGTGCTGCCTCCCTGTAGTTTCTGCAGCATCACTGTCAGCACTCCCTGCTTTTTTACGCTGAATTTGGCACTTTCTCTGTAAGATAATCCACATTCTCAGGAAGGGCCATATGCATTATAGATCACTACCCAGCAAAGGGAAAGGACACACAGAAAAAATGTATATTTCAACCAAATCTCACTTGCACACTGTCACAAGAGAATAGGTCTAACTTTATTCATGACTTTTAAATGAGAAAGATCCACTCTATAGAACTCTATACACTGAGAGTACAAAACATTAGGAACACCTTCCTAATGTTGAGTTGCACCCCATCTTGCCCTATGAACAGCCTCAATTTGTCAGGGCATGGACTCTATTAGGTGTCGAAAGCATTCCACAGGGATGCTGACCCATGTTGACTCCAATGCTTCCCACAGCTGGATGTCCTTTGGGTGGTGGGCCATTCTTGATACACACAGGGGAAACTGTTGAGCATGAAAAAAACAGTAGCGTTGCAGTTCTTGACTCAAACCGGTGCGCCTGACACCAATATTTTGTCTTGCCCATTCACCCTCTGAATGTCACACATACACAATCCATGTCTCAATTGTCTCAAGGCTTAAAAATCCTTCTTTAACTGGTCTCCTCCCCTTCGTCTACACTTATTGAAGTGTATTTAACAAGTGACATCGATAAGGGATCACAGCTTTCACCTGGATTCACCTGGTCAGTCTATGTCATGGAAAGAGCAGGTGTTCTTAATGTTTTGTACACTCAGAGTAGAACGTTCTAACTTTAAATAAACGTAGCTTCTGTGTTTATGACAAAATAAAGCCCTCCCCTACTTTTGGAACCAATGGAACGCACCCAGTTTTTTGGGGGTATGACTTTATTAACTCCACAGCAGCCCTCCCCTCCTTTTGTTAGGTCTCCAGACACTATCTAAAGGAGGACAGACAGAAGAAAGGAGACACTTAAACTAATCTTGCACAAACAGCACAAGTCCTCCACGCAAAAGACAGAGGGGGAAAAAAGAGTGGAACAAATCCTTCCAGCGAATTCATTCTAGTTGCTTAATTAACAGGTATGCAATAAAGCCTTGAATTTCTTAATGAACAGCAACAAGAAATAAATAGCATTCTAATCCTGGCCAGTTTCTCATTGATGTTGGTTATGTAAATACATGTAATTAATGCATTGTACTGATCTTATAGGCCTAGAAGACACCTCTTTTAACCTACATTGATTATTAGTGTGTCCAATGTACCATCTCTGCAACAGTTAAGTTTAAGGTGATCATTCCAAGTAATAGTTTCCATCGTGATTTAGCTCCAGATTTAAAAGCTTAACAAGTGGAGTTCACTTCTATCCATAAGTGAAAGGAGTATGAACAGAACAGCTAAATATGAACAATTATTATTAGGAGGAATTACATGGAATTGACAGGAAAAATACTTCAAAGTAGCTTTTGAACAAGAATGACTGATCATTACAATTGTTTACATACTGTTCATTGGATAAAGAGTGCAATATAATTGCTGAAACGTATTTATTCTGCTAATTCATTTCTCAATGACTTGTGCTGGAAAATGGAAGGAAAATGCCTTGATTATGAGAATGCTTGCCTTACTCTTCACCCATATAAACAGAAAGAAATGGTGGGAAGAGAACTTGTTTATTGGTGAAAACTGAATGAATTCTCAATGGACATACACTGGTTACAGGACGTTACAACAACGTTATTGTCGTTAGGGACACACTTGAATTTGTTGTCGAAGAGTTTAGAATGGATCCAGTTTGAAAACTTTGTTCGAGTGCACTGTACATTAAAGTGTGTGTTGGGTTGCAAATATCGAAGCGCCATGGGTGAGCAAACGCTAAGGGAGGTTTATTCAGACACTACTGGTCTGCTGGAGATGAAACGTGAAAATACATTTGGTCAAAGACTGTGACCCGAGGGGTATAGTGAGAATCAAGCTAGATCTACTCAGCCTCATTTAGCTTCACATTCCAGCTCAGGCTTCCTCCGAACTATGACAGTAGATATTTCTGCTCCACCTGCCGCTAACTCCAGCAGGCTTATATCTGCGCCTGCATGTCACACGTGGCTGGTCGAACTCTTCATTCAGACATGCTGAAACAACAATCCATGGGCATGTCAGTGCCACTGTTTCATTTGTGCCGAAATCAAAATAAAACAAGTTTAGCCGTGCTGTCCTTATTGTATTATAATAACAGCCTGAGAATGTGTATCCGGACCAGTAACCAGTCAGCCAATGGGTGAGTTCGTTTTGCATTGCCCGGCGCGCTATTGTTACTTATGTTGTTTGTGAACTACTGCTTTAGGCTGACTACTATTTGCGACAATAACCTTCGTAGTTATTATGCTGCCATATCGTAGTGAGGGTTGCTGGGGGAAAAACTGCCTGGATGTGTCTTGCTTGTGTTTGATATGCTTTCCTAAATATACTGTTACTATAGACACGTTTTTTTTAACGAATATGTCATCATGTCTTTTGTGTACAACATAGCCACATGTAGCTATGTAACACCCCTCCTGAAAAAAGAACATGAAATTGTGATTGAGACATGGAATGCATAGTTTGAACATGTCTTTAGTGTACAACATGAAGTTTCCTCCTCCATGTCAACGAGGGGAAGCGTCAGCAGAGCAGTAGGAGCACTGAGCAGAACAAAACTGGGCAGCAGCTACAACAACAAAAATAAAAAATACTGCTCATCCACAGAAATCTCAGAATCAGTAAATATGGCAAGTCGGGATCCAGACAATCCAGAACTGCAGCCACTCCAATCCGGATAATGGAGTTAGCACTGAGTTAGCCTGCCCCAGATCAGGTTAGATCTGAAAGATTCCTTCAGTGAGCCACTTTCATTGTACTTGCTTTGCTGAGTTGAACTGAGTTACTTCAGCAACTCCTCAAAGTAAATTCCTAGTATAAGGCTCGGACAACTCTATGTTATAAACCCAGCATATACTGTAGGCCTACAATCAGCTTTACTGTAGTGTTGATGGTTCCCCAGTCCCCATCTCATTCTGTCTGGCCAAACAGTCAGCTTTACTGTAGTGTTGATGTTTCCCCAGTCCCCATCTCATTCTGTCTGGCCAAACAATCAGCTTTACTGTGGTGTTGATGTTTCCCCAGTCCCCAACCCATTCTGTCTGGCCAAATAGTCAGCTTTACTGTAGTGTTGATGTTTCCCCAGTCCCCATCTCATTCTGTCTGGCCAAACAATCAGCTTTACTCTAGTGTTGATGTTTCCCCAGTCCCCATCTCATTCTGTCTGGCCAAACAGTCAGCTTTACTGTGGTGTTGATGTTTCCCAGTCCCCACCTCATTCTGTCTGGCCAAACAGTCAGCTTTACTGTAGTGTTGATGTTTCCCCAATCCCCATCTCATTCTGTCTGGCCAAACAGTCAGCTTTACTGTAGTGTTGATGTTTCCCCAGTCCCCATCTCATTCTGTCTGGCCAAACAATCAGCTTTACTGTGGTGTTGATGTTTCCCCAGTCCCCAACCCATTCTGTCTGGCCAAATAGTCAGCTTTACTGTAGTGTTGATGTTTCCCCAGTCCCCATCTCATTCTGTCTGGCCAAACAATCAGCTTTACTCTAGTGTTGATGTTTCCCCAGTCCCCATCTCATTCTGTCTGGCCAAACAATCAGCTTTACTGTGGTGTTGATGTTTCCCAGTCCCCACCTCATTCTGTCTGGCCAAACAGTCAGCTTTACTGTAGTGTTGATGTTTCCCCAATCCCCAACCCATTCTGTCTGGCCAAACAGTCAGCTTTACTGTAGTGTTGATGTTTCCCCAGTCCCCAACCCATTCTGTCTGGCCAAACAGTCAGCTTTACTCTAGTGTTGATGTTTCCCCAGTCCCCATCTCATTCTGTCTGGCCAAACAATCAGCTTTACTGTGGTGTTGATGTTTCCCAGTCCCCACCTCATTCTGTCTGGCCAAACAGTCAGCTTTACTGTAGTGTTGATGTTTCCCCAATCCCCAACCCATTCTGTCTGGCCAAACAGTCAGCTTTACTCTAGTGTTGATGGTTCCCCAGTCCCCACCTCATTCTGTCTGGCCAAACAGTCAGCTTTACTGTGGTGTTGATGGTTCCCCAGTCCCCACCTCATTCTGTCTGGCCAAACAGTCAGCTTTACTGTAGTGTGGATAGTTCCCCAGTCCCCATCTCATTCTGTCTGGCCAAACAGTCAGCTTTACTATAGTGTGGATAGTTCCCCAGTCCCCATCTCATTCTGTCTGGCCAATCAGTTAGCTTTACTATAGTGTGGATAGTTCCCCAGTCACCATCTCATTCTGTCTGGCCAAACAGTCAGCTTTACTATAGTGTGGATAGTTCCTCAGTCCCCATCTCATTCTGTCTGGCCTAACAGTCAGCTTTACTATAGTGTGGATAGTTCCCCAGTCCCCATCTCATTCTGTCTGGCCAAACAGTCAGCTTTACTATAGTGTGGATAGTTCCCCAGTCCCCATCTCATTCTGTCTGGCCAAACAGTCAGCTTTACTACAGTGTGGATAGTTCCCCAGTCCCCACCTCATTCTGTCTGGCCAAACAGTCAGCTTTACTACAGTGTGGATAGTTCCCCAGTCCCCATCTCATTCTGTCTGGCCAAACAGTCAGCTTTACTATAGTGTGGATGGTCCGGTCAAACAACATCATTAGAGGAGACAGCACATAAAGGAATAGAAGATATTTCCTCAGGGCAGAACATCAAATACGGTCTGCTTGAGATACAAAGACCATTGCCAGTGAGTGTGCCCTTTGAAATGTTTTGGAACTTGCCCTATTTTAGGAGGCAGAAAATTGGCTGTTGCATTCTCATTTGTCTGACCACTTTGCTGAGTGGAACCTCCTCAGACGGAATAAACTGCCCTGAAGAGAAAAATAATTTGCCCAGACAGTCACAGGTGTACTGTACCATAGCACATGACCATGATGAAACAGAAGTGTTATTCGCCACACAGAATGAAAGACGCTGGCAACTAAGGCAGTCCACTAGCCAGCTATTTATAATACTAAAATAGTCAACTAGTCAGCTATAGGTCAACTCAGACAGTCAACCAGACAGCCATCTATAATACTAAGACAGTCAAACAGCCATCTATTGGTCAACTCAGTCAACCAGCCAGCCATCTATAATACTAAGACAGTCAAACAGCCATCTATTGGTCAACTCAGTCAACCAGACAGCCATCTATAATACTAAGACAGTCAAACAGCCAACTATAGGTCAACTCAGACAATCAACCAGACAGCCACCTATAATACTAAGACAGTCAAACAGCCAACTATAATAGTGGAACAGCTAAATCAGTGCATGTATTTTCAAACTCAGTCAACAACTACTAATTAGATCAACAAAACATTTAGATTAAGCAATATTCTGATGAAGTAAGAGATCTATTGCATAAACAGATGATGTAATCAGGTGGGAGGGAGAGCACCACTCATACTTTCTTCTGAAGGGTCTTTCTGAGCTGCATTGGATAAGACACAGCTCTATATGAGCTTGCTACACAAAGCAGGTTTCCCAGGTTGCCCCTCTCTCTGTCTGCCCTGCCTGCCTGTTTGAGAAGAAAGAGTGTAGCAGAGCAGAGGAGTCCTTGACTGAACTGTGGAAGTGCTGACACCATGCCACTTGTGATGCCTATATCAGTCTGCCGGCATCTCTACTGAGATAAACTAGCTTTTGGTCAGCTAATGATTCTGAATAAATGTGGCATCTTCTTGATTAAGGACCCTGTGTCTTTCTCCTGTGTTAGAATGAGTAATTTCCCCCCAACAACTTCATTACAACCCCAAGGACAAACTCTCACCGCACCCCATACTTCAACACTGTCCTTGCCACCTTGTAAACACAACCCCAGGCACAGTGCCTAGTGCCTACACTGTTTGACAGACACACCGCCTTCGATGCAAGAGAGGTGCAGCTTAAGCGCAGCAAAGAATAAAAAACAACCCACTTTCAATTGTAAAATACTGAATGAATCTATTTTGCCCGTTCTTGAAGAAAACGGCAGCAGGCCAAGACGACATGTGGAATTCTACTGACAGATGGGGAAAGGGAGCAACTGTTGTTCATGACTCTCGGACCAGACAGAAGGGAACAACACAAAATGTTGTGGTCACATCAACTGTTGTTCATGACACTCGGACCAGACAGAAGGGAACAGCACAAAATGTTGTGGTCACATCAACTGTTGTTCATGACACTCGGACCAGACAGAAGGGAGCAACACAAAATGTTGTGGTCACATCAACTGTTGTTCATGACACTCGGACCAGACAGAAGGGAGCAACACAAAATGTTGTGGTCACATCAACTGTTGTTCATGACACTCGGACCAGACAGAAGGGAACAACACAAAATGTTGTGGTCACATCAACTGTTGTTCATGACACTCGAACCAGACAGAAGGGAGCAACACAAAATGTTGTGGTCACATCAACTGTTGTTCATGACACTCGGACCAGACAGAAGGGAGCAACACAAAATGTTGTGGTCACATCAACTGTTGTTCATGACACTCGAACCAGACAGAAGGGAGCAACACAAAATGTTGTGGTCACATCAACTGTTGTTCATGACACTCGGACCAGACAGAAGGGAGCAACACAAAATGTTGTGGTCACATCAACTGTTGTTCATGACACTCGGACCAGACAGAAGCTTGTAAATCCGTCTCTGCTGTTGAATACTGAAAGAAACTGAATAATTGATTGAAAAACCTCTTATTCTCTAAATGTTAAATGCCCCGCTATATCAAAAATAACTTCTTCATACAGGGAGGTTGAAAGGGCTGCATGCAATGGTGCTAACCGGTCTGACTCACCTCTTCTAAAAGGTTACAGTGTCAATTTCAATCAAATCAATGGATTGAATACATGATCATGTCAAGTGAGGAAACTGCATTTTATTCTCTGTCTGTCTTTTCCACTAACACACGTATGTAGCACAGGAGGTTGGTGGCACCTTAATTGGGGAGGACGGCCTCATGGTTAATGGCTGGAGTGGAATCAGTGGAATGGTATCAAACACATCAAAAAATGGTTTCCATGTGTTTGATGCCATCCTATTCGCTCCATTCCATTCCATTATTGTGAGCCGTCCTGCCCTCAGCAGCCTCCACTGTGATGTAGGTTGGACATGCATGGGCATATCTAATAGCTATTACAACACATCTGCAGTTGATGAGGCATACACAATAAGAATAACATTAGGTCTTGTAGAGTCTGCTCTGATGAGGAGACAAGTCTAGCTCTTGTCCAGGGCGTTTGTCCCCGTTCACCTTCCTACACTAGCGCGGTGGACCAGAGCTATGGAAGCCCAAACTGTCACCATGAGCACCATTAGCCAGGCGTACTGTGAGAGGGTACAATTGTTCCATGTAGGCTACATATTAAAAGTAGGGCTAGTATATTCAAGGTAATTCATTCCTAACTCATTACTCTTGCCAGTAGAAAGGGCTGATAAAAGATAATCGATTCAGTTGATTGACAATTACATCTGGAACTGTTGATTTAGCCCACTGCAATTAACTGTTGCCTGACAAACTCCTGAAGAGAAAACTCAGCAACTCTCGGAGAACAGTAGAAGTTAATAAAAGTGCTTCTTCTTTACTGCTAAAGGTAAAGCCAACTCGTTTCGGCCCTTTGGTTAATAATCTCTACAGAAAGAAACACAATCCTCCTTCATGGTTATCTTTCAAAATGGCCTCTTAGGTTTCAGGGACCAATCACAGTTTGAAAGCTAAACACAACTTAATGTTATCTGTAAATTGAGTTGAAAAAATGTAGTCTACTTATTAACGAATGACGTGTTTAGTTTTTTATTCCCTCTGTGATTGGTCTTTGAACCCGTAGTTAATTTTGAAATATATAAGCCTCCTTCATTTTACAATCGGTAACCAAACCCTCCCTTCATTCTGGTCGCGCTCCCCTGCTCAGACAAGGCATGCATCAACCAATGGGTGTGTACCACGTCATCGAATGTGTCATCGACTGACAGATTGCTATAACATATGAGGTGGTTAGCTGATAGCCTACATAAAATACCTATTTGTAAGATCTGGCATGAGTCAGCAACTCTTGGGCAGAGGAATGCACCCGAAAGCTTCACCTGAAGGCTTTATGCTTACTTTTATCTTTGAAAATGAATTATATGAGGCATGTATTTTTGCAACCATTCATGGACAGTTTTGATAGGTCATACAGATAAGAATTGGATATTAAATGCTCCAGGAATCAAGTATAATGTTTGACATTTTAGTATTGTGTACATGCTAGACAGAGATGGTAGGGGGACTCACAACTCATAAACACATATTTTGTCCATAAGTAAGATAATGTCAAGGATCTTCAACTAGTAGGCATAAACCACCTGAATATTGATATTCATTAGATTTTTCTTGAAGGCTGAGTGATTTGGAGAAATGAATTGTTATAACAAGAACATTGGCTTAATTTGGCCAAAGAAAATTGGCTCAACAGAATGAAATAAAAAAAGTTTTGAACAGGCTTTATTGCAGCAATTACCAACAAAGGTAAGTGTCTACAGTAGCCAACAAATGACAGCAATAGTCTAATGTTAGGTATTTTACAACAGACCTACTTATAACCCATCTTCATCTAAATATGGAGCACACAGTTAAAAAGACAGATGGAATGTAATTTAGCCAATGAAAATATCTCAACAGCATTAAACAAAACTTTTATTTTTTATTTTTACGGGTTTTGATTAATAAATAGGCTTACAATAATAACAATGATACACAATAATGATAAATAATAGTGATTAAAAACAAATGTTCCAAAATTGCATCCTCCCTGAATAGGGAGTTGCACAGCAGCCTGCATTTGGTGTGCCAACGTTCTTCTCATCTTCCACTACAATATTAAAACTTACAGTACCAGTCAAAGGTTTGGACACACCTACTCATTCCAGGGTTTTTCTTTATTTTTACTATTTTCTACATTGTAGAATACACTCTATTTTAAATTCCCCTTGGAGGCTTTTCACTATAGGCATACTCTTTGTCCTCTAACTTTAGTTTTACTACAATGAAAAAGGCCTCTGTCAACAGTGGCCTAGGACAAGGCTCTCTCTCTCTCTCCTAACCAGCAGGCTCACATGAGAGAATCTGGCAGTGGCTTCGGAGTAAATTACATTTTCACAGAACCGCTTGTTGTAATTTCGATGAGGCTCTCTTGTTCAGATATGGTAAGTGGACTGGAGGCAGGGCATGAAAAGGATAACGAATCCAGTTTTTTGTGTCATACATTTCGGGTAAGTACCTCCGTAATTGTGCACCCAGCTCACTCAGGTGCTTCGCTATATCACATTTGACATTGTCCGTAAGCTTGAGTTCATTTGCACACAAAAAATCATACAGTGATGGACAGACCTGTGTGTTGTCCTTGTTAAAGCAGACAGAGAAGAGCTAACTTCTTAGTCATAGCCTCAATTTTGTCCCACACATTGAATATAGTTGGGGAGAGTCCCTGTAATCCTAGATTCAGATCATTCAGGTGAGAAACAACATCACCCAGATAGGCCAGTCATGTGAGAAACTCATCATCATACAAGCGGTCAGACAAGTGAAAATTATGTCAGTAAAGAAAACTTTAAGCTCGTCTCTCAATTAAAAAAAACTTGTCAATACTTTGCCCCTTGATAACCAGCACACTTCTGTATGTTGTAAAAGCGTTACATGGTCGCTGCCCATATCATTTCATAATGCAGAAAATGCACGAGAGTTCAGGGGCCTTGCTTTAACAAAGTTAACCATTTTCACTGTAGTGTCTAAAACGTCTTTCAAATTGTCAGGCATTCCCTTGGCAGCAAGAGCCTCTCGTGGATGCTGCAGTGTACCCAAGAGCCTCTCGGTGGATGCTGCAGTGTACCCAAGAGCCTCTCGGTGGATGCTGCAGTGTACCCAAGTGGCGTCGGGAGCAACTGCTTGCACGCGCGTTATCACTCCACTATGTCTCCCTGTCATGGCTTTTGCGCCATCAGTACAGATACCAACATGAGCTGCAGCTACGTTTGGCTACATACGGACCATTAGTGGAATCCCCGCGAGAGAATAACAGTTCATGTGATTGGATGTTAATTATTTTTCTAGGCTACCTGTATTTGACATTGTGTTGTTATTTCGCTGAACACTAGAAGGTTTAATTGTATTATTGGCAGTGAAACCAGGTTACTCAGGCGAGAGAAAAACCTCACCCAGATGTATATCCCCATTGGAAAATATTAATGTACTGTTAGGAAATGTGAAGACATTTTTTTTATTTATTATTATTTATTTTTTAAATGTGAATCCCATTTTTATTTGGCGTACCACCAACGGCATTGTGCCTACCCCCAGTATGGGATCCCTGATACAGATGAATAACAAACCAAGCACATGACAGTATTCATACCTTTTTGTGAATGAAAAAAAGTGCTTTGATAATGGTTTTCATACACATATCGTGTCCATAATGTAGAGACCTTTGTATGGGATATTCATTGAAGACGTAAGGGAGAAGGATGGTGTCACGTTCTGACCTTTGTTTTGTCTTTTGTTTTAGTATGGTCAGGGCGTGAGTTGGGTGGGTGGTCTATGTTAGTTTGTCTATGATTTTCTATTTCTGTGTTTGGCCTGGTATGGTTCTCAATCAGAGGCAGCTCTCAATCGTTGTCCCTGATTGAGAGCCATATTTAGGTAGCCTGTTTTCCATTGTTTTTTGTGGGTGGTTGTTTCCTGTTTAGTGTTTTTGGTTCACATTTCAGGACTGTTTGTTTGTCGTGTTTGTTGTTTTGTCTAGTGTTGTATATTTCATTAAATAATATGAACAGTTACCACGCTGCACCTTGGTCCTCCTCTCCTTCCCCAGACAACAACCGTTACAGATGGTAAATGTGATCTGCATAACATACCAATAGACATACCTTTGTATGCCTCCTTGTCTGTATACCTACAGACACAAACATGAGCAGTTCAGTCATCTGCACCATAAACAGCTAGCCGTCAACATATTCTTATAGCCTACATATTCTTACCTCTGTTTTGATATCCATTGAATTGTGTCCATTTTCTGTTTTCGAAAGATTTGCACAAATATGAAAAGATAATGGTATCATCATAAAACAATATCAATTTAGATCATACAATGAACAAACTTACCTTAAATATTTACATTTTACAGTTAAGTGTCATGTGTCCTGTCAAATTCAAATGTTTCAGTTGGGCAGTTAGGTTCCTGCAAGAACCCCCACCAACTAAGGAGGTTCCTCGATGAACCCCACCTCTTATGGGGTTCTTGGAAGAACCTTTTGGGGGCCATTTTCAGTGTCAAGAACCCTAAGGTTCTTCAAAGAACTTTGAGGATCTTAGAAGAATCCTTGTTGAACCCCTAATGTTTAGAGTGTAGACTATACTGACCTGTATAGGAAAAGTAAGCACATGGAAAACTGAAAAGCCTATAGCACATAAGGGAAGTAAGAAAGCACCTTGATATAGGGCAGGCGCATGCAAGCAGATGAGGACATTTGGCTATATGGAAGACATGATATAGTAAAACCTACAAAAGGGTGAACGTTAACCAGGAAAGAAAACATACTAGCCTCCCCTGTGCCGAATAAAAACTCCCCAAAGCAACACAAAAAAAGTTTAACAACCCTCTCCTATTTTGGACCACCCCTCTCTCCATTAAATTGCGATCTGTTCCTAACTTAATATAGCCCTCACCTTCATAACTGGCAGCAGTCCAACCAGTGTCGTCAGACTCGCCACTCCTCCACGGTTCTGTTCCACCACGCCACATTCTTACGCAAACAGTCAATACGGAACTGTTGTCTGCTGCCCACTACAACTACAGTATTCAGACAGTTATTGACATATCGCGTTTTGCAATCCCAACTTCCTCTTGCTCTCTATGACAGTGTGATGTTTGGCAATAGTGGGCATGTGTTATAGCTGCCTGCAAAGTAGGCTAGACGTCAAATGAATCTAGAGCTCTGAAGATCGGCGATATCATGGAAGGGGGCCTTATCCGCAAAAGAAGAGCCACTATATCCACTGGAAAATGTGTTCCTTTGAAACAAGTGAATGGGCGGTCAGAAGTTGATGAAAGTGTTAACGGCCGCAGTGACAGCGGCAACATTGTAACTAAGCGAAACGTGTCCGATTCGCCTTCTACCAATTCAAAAGAAAGGAAGAAACGAATAAATGTTCCTAATGATAGACAGAGGTGAGGCATTAACTAACAAAACCCAGACATGTCGTTATAGTGAGGTGAATTTATGCCAGGAAAAACAGATCGCGACTATTTATTACTTCACCCACTTGTGCAATCTTCCCTTAGGAACAGTTATTTATAATGGCGTAGAATGAATAATGTAATTTTAACCATTTCGCATTGTCTATATGTCACCCATGCTGGTCCAATAGGCTATATGTCAAATTGGGGATAAAAAGGGGTACATTTAATTTTTTTACAAATCTCGAAGGGAAGTCGGTGGTGTGTTGCGGACGTCATTTGGGAATGGTATTTCAGATCAGTTAACTATAGCTGTAGTACAGTACAGTAAATGAGTGTGCACGTATTCAAACTATCCCATGTCTCTTCATGCCTCAGTTGCCACAGGTTGCAGGAGTCCCTGTTGAGCTCTGCCAGTGGTTATAGAAACTACAGAGGAGTTCTCAACTGGTGTGTTGTCATGCTGGTAAGTTTTCTTCTGCAACGTCATACTGAGAGTCTCAGTTAATTCTCCAGTCTGCTCAACAACACTCAGGTCAGTGTAAACACCACAATCACTGGCCAGGTTTCCCTCTTAGGCTACATCTTAATACCTAATCATTTTTTAGGAGGGGACTATGTTGTTCCATGTAGTGAATATGTTATACAGTGCGTTTGTATGGGCTAATAGAAGTAAGGCAAAATGAAAATTATTCATCTAATAATTTTGTAAAAAAATAACATTTTTGATACTTCAAGGGTCTTAAAATTCAAAATCAAATAGAAAAATGGTATGACCTTAAAACAATTCCATATAGCTTAGTAGACCCCCGGTTTAGACAGGACTTAGACTGTTTAGTGCCAAAAATAAGGGGTTATACATATAAAATATATATATATATATATAGTTTACAGTATACCTCTCAGATATAGGACAGACACTTCAGAACAAACTTCCTTTAGATTCTTTGGGGGGACTATCTGTTGTTCCATGTAGTGAATCTGTTATGAAATGTGTTTGTATGGGCAAATTGAAGTATGTAACGACTTTCATTAGAAGAAGGTGAAGACCAAGGTGCAGCGTGGTACGGGTTCATATTATTTATTCTGACTGAGAACTGAATACAAAAAGCATAGCCGAAACAGTTCTGACAGGTGCAACAAACACTAAACAGAAAATAACCACCCACAACTAACAGTGGGAAAACAGGCTACCTAAAGTATGGTTCTCAATCAGAGACAAAGAAAGACAGATGTCCCTGATTGAGAACCATACCCGACCAAAACATAGAAAAACAAAACCTAGACATACAAACATAGAATGCCCACCCACATCACACCCTGACCAAACAAAATATAGAAACAGACAAAGCAATCTACGGTCAGGGAGTGACACAGTAAGGCAAAATAACATTTTTCATCAAATATTTTTTATTCTTTTATTTTTATACCTCAATGGGTCTTAAAATTCTAAATCAAATAAAAAAATTATCCTTGGTATGACCTTAAAACAATTCCATATAGCTTAGTAGAACACTACCCCTCATCTTAAACAGTGCTTAGACCAGGGTGTCTGTAGTGACTGTAGCCTTTAAAACATAGGGGCTCTCGAGTGGTGCAGTGGTCCAAGGCTAGAGGCGTCACTACAGACACCCTGGTTTGAATCCAGGCTGTATCACAACCGGCCGTGATTGGGAGTCCCAAAGGGCAGGCGCACAATTGGCTCCGCGTTGTCCGTGTTTGGCCGGTGTATCGCAACCGGCCGTGATTGGGAGTCCCGTAGGGTAGGCGCACCTTTGGCCCAGCGCCGTCCGGGTTTGGCCGGTGTAGGCCGTCATTGTAAATAAGAATTAGTTCTTAACTGGCTTACCTCCGACAAGAGGAGTCGATCAGAGAGCATCACTGTGCGGTGGTGGGTGTGTGCCCCCAGGTCTCACCAGAAGGCATATTCATCCCACGCTGGGCCTGAAACCACAGTGTTTAAAGACACCAGACACTTATTCAGAACACCTCAAGAGGATTATATATCTAGCCCGAGGCTACTCTGTGTTCCTGTTCTTTTATTTAAGCAAGATTACAGTGAAAGTGAGACAAAATCATAAATCATATTCTTTTGTCTTTTAATGATTTTGCTGCTAAAGGAGGTGATGTGGATTGAAGTGAGGCCAAGGTCATCCTGCTTTCATGTAATAATCTGATATTCTGTAAGATTCCTTTTGGCTTAATTTACTAGACGCAAGATAGTAGAGGTACATTGCACTTGTGTCGCGGCACTTACTGGACTAGACTATTCTGTCCAATCCTAAAGTGGGACACGTAACGCTTAGCTATATAGTTAGCTAATCACTTTGTTAATAACCTTGTGTTTTGCTAATTCAGTTTGGCTTTGAAGTCAGTGTGTGAGAGGATGGGAAACAGCAGGACATTCCCATTCCTCTAGCTCTCAGTGAGTCTCAATACAACCACATAAACCATTGTTTTACTCTTTAGAGAGAGATGTTGGAGTTCAAGGATGGTTTGATGATGCTAAGGGAAACATGGTGGTACCATTCTGACATTCAGATGTGTAACTATTGTGGGGAAATCTGGTATTGAGATTCTATCTAAAGTAATCATTCTGTAACAGCTAGTTTGTTGATCTGAATTCACGTCCAATCTAGAGCAACGCCAGCTTAGTCCCCTTCATCAAAGCCGTGGAGAATAAATTCACATTTCTAAAACTGTTGATAATCCACTCTCTGAAACAAGATCATTTTTGTCATCGCAGTACTTTGTTCATTCTTTGAACTTCTTCTCAAATTCCCATTGAACGTGGAGAAGTCTTTGTATTCCATAATAAGATATTCCAATCCAAAATGGAAAATGTTCAACGAGGGAGGGGGAGAATCACAAGACAGACCTAAAAATCAAGAGAGTGATTATCTTGACTTGCAAACACGTCATCTTTTAGCTGTCAAGATGAGTTCCAGAAACACTACTGTATTTGGTGTTTATTAGGATCTCCATTAGCTAGAGCCAAAGGTGCAGCTACCCTTCCTGTGGTCCACATCAAACATGACATTAATAGACCGTTACAGCTGAAGGACAGGACTACATCAAATGACAATACATTACATTAATAGACATTTTTATTAACATAAAAAAAATAGACAGGTACAGAACTACATACATTTTTTATTTTGTTTTAACTCTGTTTATTAAGTTTTACACACACACACACACACACACACACACACACACACACACACACACACACACACACACACACACACACACACACAGACAAGACAACACAAAGCAATATAAATAATATACTCAACTAGAACAAAAAAATACAAATAAAAATACAAATAAAACAATAGCTTTAAAGATGCCATACTTTAGACAGAACTACATACATTATAAATAAGTATACACACTTTAATATTAGTATGCCTTAGCAATCATTGCAACATGTGCTCATAATAACGGCTGCACTGCAGTCATCCATTTTGTTACAGTTGCTTACTGTTACAACTGCAGGTCCTGATCCTAATCTCTCAGAACCAGTTGTTCTGTAAACACTAGCGAGAATCTCACAACATTAGGAACCACCCGTGTCCTTGGTTCTTCCGTTTGACGTCAGTACTGTTCATAATAATGTGATTCATAGGCAAGTGCAACGAAATCGACAATGAAAATGCAACAATTCCTCCAGCTTCAACCACAGTTTTCACCCTAGCAACTGTGTCATTCAGCTCATAGCAACGAGCTACTGATGGAGTTTCCATCCCCACTAAGGCTTCAATTTAATCGTTCACCTCAGCAACCGAGTTGGAGTTTTCTCCAGCTGAAGTTTCAATTTAATCCTTCGTTTTAGCTACCTATGTGGACTTTTTAGATGCCCATCACTGCACAATGTGCAATAAATTTAACAACCTTCTCTGACGTCCTTCACCCTGTTTAGTGCATAGAAATTAACTAAACCACACTGCCCGTAAAGGATTTCCTGAGGTATAGTGTAAAATGTTACAGTCTACTGCCCTTAAAGGGTTTACTGAGGTATAGTGTAAAATGTTACAGTCTACTGCCCTTAAAGGGTTTACTGAGGTATAGTGTAACGTGTTACAGTCTACCGCTCATTAAGGGTTTACTGAGGTATATTGCGGGGCCTTTGGTCCCCTTGATATGGAGTTTCCTCCGGTTCACTAATGGAGTTTCCTCCAGTTCTCTTATGGAGTTTCCTCCGGTTCTCTTATGGAGTTCCCTCCGGTTCTCTTATGGAGTTTCCTCCGGTTCTCTTATGGTGTTTCCTCCGGTTCTCTTATGGAGTTTCCTCCGGTTCTCTTATGGAGTTTCCTCCGGTTCTCTAATGGAGTTTCCTCCGGTTGTCTAATGGAGTTTCCTCCGGTTATCTTATGGAGTTCCCTCCGGTTCTCTAATGGAGTTTCCTCCGGTTCTCTAATGGAGTTCCCTCCGGTTCTCTTATGGAGTTCCCTCCGGTTCTCTTATGGAGTTCCCTCCGGTTCTCTAATGGAGTTTCCTCCGGTTCTCTTATGGAGTTCCCTCCGGTTCTCTAATGGAGTTTCCTCCGGTTCTCTTATGGAGTTTCCTCCGGTTCTCTAATGTAGTTTCCTCCGGTTCTCTAATGGAGTTTCCTCCGGTTCTCTTATGGAGTTCCCTCCGGTTCTCTTATGGAGTTCCCTCCGGTTCTCTAATGGAGTTCCCTCCGGTTCTCTAATGGAGTTCCCTCCGGTTCTCTAATGGCGTTTCCTCCGGTTCTCTAATGGAGTTTCCTCCGGTTCTCTTATGGAGTTTCCTCCGGTTCTCTAATGGAGTTTCCTCCGGTTCTCTAATGGAGTTTCCTCCGGTTCTCTAATGGAGTTTCCTCCGGTTCTCTAATGGAGTTTCCTCCGGTTCTCTTATGGAGGTTTCTCTGGTTCTCTAATGGAGTTAGATGCATCTACAATGGAAAATAAATACTGCACCTTAGTACACATGCACTCACTCACACCTACACAGATATACATGTAAACTCATCCACACACATCACAACTGCTGCTACCAGACTCTTTGTTACATCTGCCCTTGTCTACTTCTCATCCTGTGTCTCCCTAACCTGCCGCCACTCCCCCAGTGTTCTCTCCCTCTCTCCCTCTCTGTGTGGGTGTATCTGATTGTGGGAGTGGAGACAGGTGTGCTGGAGTCAGAGCAGATCCCCACCAGCTGCAACATGTTCCATAATCAGAACTCTACAAATACTCAGCCCTGCCACTTCCATGCTGCCAGATCGTAGCCTCTGCTCAGTCAGTCTGCATTTCAAGCCGTTTGTTCCTGCATAGATCTTGTTATCCTGTGTTGCCTGTTTTCCCCAGTCGGACGCTGCTTTTCTCTCCGCTCTCCCCGCTTTTCAATAAATACCTTGGTTACCTTATTCCTGTCTCCTCGTCTGAGTCTGCACTTGGGTTCACCTGCTCCACCCCGCGTAACACTCTCATTATGATTGCTAAATACCTCATCATTTAAACACTTTTCCCCCACACTCTCCCCCAATCCCCCCTTCCCCAAAACATGTGTAGATATTGAACTATAAATTGTGCCTTCCTGTATTATTATGCTTAACATTTTACTCTACTGAGACATTTACTTTGATTGTATTCTTAATTGTTATTATTTCTTATTGTTGCGTTGTCAAAAAGGAACCTGCAAGTAAGCATTTCATTTGACGATATATACCATGTGTATCACGTATATACAACTAATACAACTTGAAACTACAGTGGAGAAGAGACACTGTAATTTAATCATATGATGAATGTATGCTTCTACCAAGTGAAACAAACTGTATTTTCAAGGATGCAATGAATTTACAAGCCCTCTTTTGTTGTAGGTCTTAAGCAATGCCCGTCTGTTCTTGGAAAACCTTTTAAAGTAAGTACAGAATGTTATGAGGAGCCATAAGAGAGGAGGGGGGAAAGGAGAGTGTAGTCTTATGGCTGTCATTTGACTGTTCGAAGTAAAGGCCCCGTTTTCAAAGAATGGAATATAGGGCCCCTTCACTGCTAAGACCATATGCTGTCCTGTATGCTACTGCAAGCGCCATGCCTCCTGACTGTCCACAGATGCCCAGCACAGTAACAGCCTATAGGGCATTGCTTACTAAAGGCATACTGTGGTCAAGACATGCAAGGAGGGTACATTGTCATGTATTACTGTGAAGTAAGATAGGAGGTTCTGTGCCTGATTCACTCAAACATGCTGCATCACTTACACTCGCAGCATTCTGATAACTGAAAGGCTGAAATATTTCAAGTTCAGTTTTAATGTCACATGCACAAGTACAGTGCAATGTCTTTCTTGGAAGCTCTAATCCCAGCAATGCAATAATCAATAACAATGTAATACTAAATATAACAAGGTAGAACAAAAACACAGGAGATATCAAATCAGACTGTGGTTTGATTCAGCTGAGCTGTGAGTGTCTAACCACAGTGTTGTGTTCTTCTAGGTATGGCATTCTAGTGGACCCAATACAAGTGGTTTCTCTATTCATAAAGGACCCCTACAACATGCCTGCAGCGTGCCTTGTTATCGGTATGAGGACTTTACTCTGCTCTAGCATGTCATTTAGGGCCCTTCTGGATATTACCCCTCACTCCCCGTACGCACTAGATCACTCTCCCAACACACTATCACTTTCATTCCCCAGACCCTACACACTTGATCACTCCCCCTTACACACCTTACACACTATCACTCCCCCTACACACAAGTCATTACAGGCTGTCCTGTTGCAGCCTTCTCCTGAGGACCATCCCCCTGGCCAATGTTATGGGCCTACAGTACTGAGAAAAGGACTATGGGACAAGGGACACCCTATACAGTACAGTGCTGAGAGAAAGACTATGGGACAAGGGACTCCCTATACAGTACAGTACAGAGAGAAGGACTATGGGACAAGGGACTCCCTATACAGTACAGTACTGAGAGAAGGACTATGGGACAAGGGACTCCCTATACAGTACAGTACAGAGAGAAGGACTATGGGACAAGATACTCCCTATACAGTACAGTACAGAGAGAAGGACTATGGGACAAGATACTCCCTGTACTGTACAGTACTGAGAGAAGGACTATGGGACAAGGGACTCCCTGTACTGTACAGTACAGAGAGAAGGACTATGGGACAAGATACTCCCTGTACTGTACAGTACAGAGAGAAGGACTATGGGACAAGGGACTCCCTGTACTGTACAGTACAGAGAGAAGGACTATGGGACAAGATACTCCCTGTACAGTACAGTACAGAGAGAAGGACTATGGGACAAGATACTCCCTATACAGTACAGTACTGAGAGAAGGACTATGGGACAAGATACTCCCTGAACTGTACAGTACAGAGAGAAGGACTATGGGACAAGGGACTCCCTGTACTGTACAGTACAGAGAGAAGGACTATGGGACAAGATACTCCCTGTACAGTACAGTACAGAGAGAAGGACTATGGGACAAGATACTCCCTATACAGTACAGTACAGAGAGAAGGACTATGGGACAAGATACTCCCTGTACTGTACAGTACTGAGAAAAGGACTATGGGACAAGATACTCCCTATACTGTACAGTACAGAGAGAAGGACTATGGGACAAGATACTCCCTATACAGTACAGTACTGAGAGAAGGACTATGGGACAAGATACTCCCTGTACTGTACAGTACAGAGAGAAGGACTATGGGACAAGATACTCCCTATACAGTACAGTACTGAGAGAAGGACTATGGGACAAGATACTCCCTGTACAGTACAGTACAGAGAGAAGGACTATGGGACAAGATACTCCCTGTACTGTACAGTACAGAGAGAAGGACTATGGGACAAGATACTCCCTGTACAGTACAGTACAGAGAGAAGGACTATGGGACAAGATACTCCCTATACAGTACAGTACAGAGAGAAGGACTATGGGACAAGATACTCCCTGTACAGTACAGTACAGAGAGAAGGACTATGGGACAAGGGACTCCCTGTACTGTACAGTACTGAGAGAAGGACTATGGGACAAGATACTCCCTGTACAGTACAGTACAGAGAGAAGGACTATGGGACAAGATACTCCCTATACAGTACAGTACAGAGAGAAGGACTATGGGACAAGGGACTCCCTGTACTGTACAGTACTGAGAGAAGGACTATGGGACAAGATACTCCCTGTACAGTACAGTACAGAGAGAAGGACTATGGGACAAGATACTCCCTATACAGTACAGTACTGAGAGAAGGACTATGGGACAAGATACTCCCTATACAGTACAGTACTGAGATAAGGACTATGGGACAAGATACTCCCTATACAGTACAGTACAGAGAGAAGGACTATGGGACAAGATACTCCCTATACAGTACTGTACAGAGAGAAGGACTATGGGACAAGATACTCCCTGTACTGTACAGCACTGAGAGAAGGACTATGGGACAAGATACTCCCTATACAGTACAGTACTGAGAAAAGGACTATGGGACAAGATACTCCCTATACTGTACAGTACAGAGAGAAGGACTATGGGACAAGATACTCCCTATACAGTACTGTACAGAGAGAAGGACTATGGGACAAGATACTCCCTGTACAGTACAGTACAGAGAGAAGGACTATGGGACAAGATACTCCCTATACAGTACAGTACTGAGAAAAGGACTATGGGACAAGATACTCCCTGTACAGTACAGTACAGAGAGAAGGACTATGGGACAAGATACTCCCTGTACTGTACAGTACAGAGAGAAGGACTATGGGACAAGATACTCCCTATACAGTACAGTACTGAGAAAAGGACTATGGGACAAGATACTCCCTATACAGTACAGTACAGAGAGAAGGACTATGGGACAAGATACTCCCTGTACTGTACAGTACAGAGAGAAGGACTATGGGAGAAGATACTCCCTGTACAGTACAGTACTGAGAAAAGGACTATGGGACAAGATACTCCCTATACAGTACAGTACAGAGAGAAGGGCTATGGGAGAAGATACTCCCTGTACAGTACAGTACTGAGAAAAGGACTATGGGACAAGATACTCCCTATACTGTACAGTACTGAGAAAAGGACTATGGGACAAGATACTCCCTGTACTGTACAGTACAGAGAGAAGGACTATGGGACAAGATACTCCCTATACAGTACAGTACTGAGAAAAGGACTATGGGACAAGATACTCCCTATACAGTACAGTACAGAGAGAAGGACTATGGGACAAGGGACTCCCTATACAGTACAGTACTGAGAGAAGGACTATGGGACAAGGGACTCCCTATACAGTACAGTACTGAGAGAAGGACTATGGGACAAGATACTCCCTGTACAGTACAGTACTGAGAGAAGGACTATGGGACAAGATACTCCCTGTACAGTACAGTACTGAGAGAAGGACTATGGGACAATATACTCCCTGTACAGTACAGTACTGAGAGAAGGACTATGGGACAAGATACTCCCTGTACAGTACAGTACTGAGAGAAGGACTATGGGACAAGATACTCCCTGTACTGTACTGTACAGAGAGAAGGACTATGGGACAAGATACTCCCTGTACTGTACAGTACAGAGAGAAGGACTATGGGACAAGATACTCCCTATACAGTACAGTACAGAGAGAAGGACTATGGGACAAGATACTCCCTGTACTGTACTGTACAGAGAGAAGGACTATGGGACAAGATACTCCCTGTACTGTACAGTACAGAGAGAAGGACTATGGGACAAGATACTCACTGTACTGTACAGTACTGAGAAAAGGACTATGGGACAAGATACTCCCTGTACTGTACTGTACAGAGAGAAGGACTATGGGACAAGATACTCCCTGTACTGTACAGTACAGAGAGAAGGACTATGGGACAAGATACTCCCTATACAGTACAGTACAGAGAGAAGGACTATGGGACAAGATACTCCCTGTACTGTACTGTACAGAGAGAAGGACTATGGGACAAGATACTCCCTGTACTGTACAGTACAGAGAGAAGGACTATGGGACAAGATACTCCCTGTACTGTACAGTACTGAGAAAAGGACTATGGGACAAGATACTCCCTGTACAGTACAGTACAGAGAGAAGGACTATGGGACAAGATACTCCCTGTACTGTACTGTACAGAGAGAAGGACTATGGGACAAGATACTCCCTATACAGTACAGTACAGAGAGAAGGACTATGGGACAAGATACTCCCTGTACTGTACAGTACAGAGAGAAGGACTATGGGACAAGATACTCCCTATACAGTACAGTACTGAGAGAAGGACTATGGGACAAGATACTCCCTGTACAGTACAGTACAGAGAGAAGGACTATGGGACAAGTTACTCCCTGTACAGTACAGTACAGAGAGAAGGACTATGGGACAAGTTACTCCCTATACAGTACAGTACTGAGAGAAGGACTATGGGACAAGATACTCCCTGTACTGTACAGTACTGAGAAAAGGACTATGGGACAAGATACTCCCTGTACAGTACAGTACAGAGAGAAGGACTATGGGACAAGTTACTCCCTGTACAGTACAGTACAGAGAGAAGGACTATGGGACAAGTTACTCCCTATACAGTACAGTACTGAGAGAAGGACTATGGGACAAGATACTCCCTGTACTGTACAGTACTGAGAGAAGGACTATGGGACAAGATACTCCCTATACAGTACAGTACTGAGAGAAGGACTATGGGACAAGATACTCCCTGTACTGTACAGTACAGAGAGAAGGACTATGGGACAAGATACTCCCTGTACTGTACAGTACAGAGAGAAGGACTATGGGACAAGATACTCCCTATACAGTACAGTACAGAGAGAAGGACTATGGGACCAGATACTCCCTGTACTGTACAGTACAGAGAGAAGGACTATGGGACAAGATACTCCCTGTACTGTACTGTACAGAGAGAAGGACTATGGGACAAGATACTCCCTGTACTGTACTGTACAGAGAGAAGGACTATGGGACAAGATACTCCCTGTACTGTACAGTACTGAGAGAAGGACTATGGGACATGATACTCCCTGTACTGTACTGTACAGAGAGAAGGACTATGGGACAAGATACTCCCTGTACTGTACTGTACAGAGAGAAGGACTATGGGACAAGATACTCCCTGTACTGTACAGTACAGAGAGAAGGACTATGGGACAAGATACTCCCTGTACTGTACAGTACAGAGAGAAGGACTATGGGACAAGATACTCCCTGTACTGTACAGTACAGAGAGAAGGACTATGGGACAAGATACTCCCTATACAGTACAGTACAGAGAGAAGGATTATGGGACAAGATACTCCCTGTACTGTACAGTACTGAGAGAAGGACTATGGGACAAGATACTCCCTATACAGTACAGTACAGAGAGAAGGACTATGGGACAAGATACAGATAAGATAAGATACTGTACAGTACAGAGAGAAGGACTATGGGACAAGATACTCCCTGTACTGTACAGTACAGAGAGAAGGACTATGGGACAAGATACAGATAAGATAAGATACTGTACAGTACAGAGAGAAGGACTATGGGACAAGATACTCCCTGTACTGTACAGTACAGAGAGAAGGACTATGGGACAAGATACAGATAAGATAAGATACTGTACAGTACTGGGCCATAGCAGACAAAGACGCCCTCAGAAGGCACTGTTTTTTTATGCATTGCAGCATATTTATTTTATTAACACTTGTAGTCATTGAGGCGTGATCCAGTGTCTGTTTTATTGGCTGTAGTATCAGTTAAGCTCAAGCACTTGTTCTGATTGTGAGCCAGGCACAGATAGTGCCAAGGCATTAGAGACAGACACCTACTGTATTTTATTCTCTGTTTTATTGAAGGTTGGTTTCCACAGAAGTTGCCAAGGCGTTAGAGAGAGAACGCTATTGTATTTTATTCTCTGTTTTATTGAAGGTTGGTTTCCACAGAAGTTGCCAAGGCGTTAGAGACAGACACCTACTGTATTTTATTCTCTGTTTTATTGAAGGTTGGTTTCCACAGAAGTTGCCAAGGCGTTAGAGAGAGAACGCTATTGTATTTTATTCTCTGTTTTATTGAAGGTTGGTTTCCACAGAAGTTGCCAAGGCGTTAGAGACAGACACCTACTGTATTTTATTCTCTGTTTTTATTGAAGGTTGGTTTCCACAGAAGTTGCCAAGGCGTTAGAGAGAGAACGCTATTGTATTTTATTCTCTGTTTTATTGAAGGTTGGTTTCCACAGAAGTTGCCAAGGCGTTAGAGAGAGAACGCTATTGTATTTTATTCTCTGTTTTATTGAAGGTTGGTTTCCACAGAAGTTGCCAAGGCGTTAGAGACAGACACCTACTGTATTTTATTCTCTGTTTTTATTGAAGGTTGGTTTCCACAGAAGTTGCCAAGGCGTTAGAGAGAGAACGCTATTGTATTTTATTCTCTGTTTTATTGAAGGTTGGTTTCCACAGAAGTTGCCAAGGCGTTAGAGAGAGAAGGCTATTGTATTTTATTCTCTGTTTTATTGAAGGTTGGTTTCCACAGAAGTTGCCAAGGCGTTAGAGACAGACACCTACTGTATTTTATTCTGTTTTATTGAAGGTTGGTTTCCACAGAAGTTGCCAAGGCGTTAGAGACAGACACCTACTGTATTTTATTCTCTGTTTTATTGAAGGTTGGATTCCATAAAAGTTGCCAAGGCGTTAGAGACAGACACCTATTGTATTTTATTCTCTGTTTTATTGAAGGTTGGTTTCCACAGAAGTTGCCAAGGCGTTAGAGAGAGAACGCTATTGTATTTTATTCTCTGTTTTATTGAAGGTTGGTTTCCACAGAAGTTGCCAAGGCGTTAGAGACAGACACCTACTGTATTTTATTCTCTGTTTTATTGAAGGTTGGATTCCATAAAAGTCCACCTCAACCTATTCCATCAGGCCTTTGACATGTTGAATACTTTAGGCCTTTAGAATTGATTCTATGATGTATCCTTCAAAACACAGCAGAAAAACTTTATTCCAAAGACCAGGTCACATGATATGGTTTGGAGCGAGAGGCAGCCCTGCAGCTAGTTAGATAATCCCACGATTCAAAATAGTTGAGCCTTTCATTTCTTTCTGTGTGTGCATACACGCATGTTCGTGTGTGCATGCTCATACATACGCATGTGTGTTTGTGTCCGTTCTCATGCGTGTGTGTGTGTTTGTGTTTGCTTAAGCGTGTGTTTCCTCTCCACTGCAGAGCTCCCCTGCCAGTCCTGCAGTAGGACAGTAACAGTGCGGTATTTTAGCAGGTGGTCTTTGCAACACATATGCTGTGTTTGTGCTGCCTCATTTGTCCCAGAAGCTGATGCTGTGACAGCAGGTTTATCTTAACAGGGCAGTGGTGGACCCCCCCCCCCCCCCCCCCCACCCCCCCCCCCCCACCCCCCACAGTACTGTAGGGAGGAACAACATAAGGTCTTATTTTATCATCATGTATATGTTAACTCACCATGCTTGTCGTGTGTTTGTTTGGTAACATGTCTTTGATAACCGACATAATTTGTCTCGTCTTTCCTTCCAGTGTCCAACGTGTTTATTGTGGCAGCTTTGTACACAGAACGAAGGCTCTCAGTGGTGAGTTTCATTCTGATGTACTTACCAGTGTTGCTATTAGTGTTAGAAAAAAAGTTTTGCCTGCGCTGCAGACGGCTATATCAGTCCACTGATACTGGACTATTAAAGGCCCAGTGCACTACTTTTGTGATTTTTATTTAATGATTTAAAGTCTATAAATATATTGTGATTTGTCAGGGGGTGCTGCAGACCCCTCACACCCCTGCTTCCCGCGGCTATGCCTTAACGTGCAGGTCTTCTGTCCCTCCAGGGCTGCATCAGTGAACGTGTTGGGCTGCTGGTTCATTCCATTAACCTGTCAGTCATACTGTGCTTCCCGGTGACTATCGTACTAATGGTGAAGTCCATTACTCCAGGTACTGCTGTATGTGTTCTCGTCAGCCTACAGATGTAGGATCTTAATTTGATCGCCCTGTTACAGGAGAACTTTCTATTTTGCATCACCATGATGATTTGGCCGGTGACACGTTGCTTCTTGAAAGTCCAATATCTTGAAAACTTGACTGATGACATGCAAAACATTTTGGGACTGTATCAACTGTGGGTGATTGAAAAAAATAACAAAGGAGAGTTTCTGAGTGAAGTTTTTCTTTAATTATAATCCACATAATCATTTACATTTCTTGTTGCTGCAGTATGTTTTTCCCTGCAGTAGCAAACTGGCTCAAATTAAGATCCTACATCTGTATAGCAAATCCTGCTTTTCAGAAAAAAACTGTATCTGAATCTAGTGTGTCTCTGTCTTCACTATTAGTTTAGTTAGTGTGTCTTCACTATTAGTTTAGTTAGTGTGTCTTCACTATTAGTTTAGTTAGTGTGTCTCTGTGTCTTCACTATTAGTTTAGTTAGTGTGTCTCTGTGTCTTCACTATTAGTTTAGTTAGTGTGTCTCTGTGTCTTCACTATTAGTTTAGTTAGTGTGTCTCTGTGTCTTCACTATTAGTTTAGTTAGTGTGTCTCTGTGTCTTCACTATTAGTTTAGTTAGTGTGTCTCTGTGTCTTCACTATTAGTTTAGTTAGTGTGTCTCTGTGTCTTCACTTAGTTTAGTTAGTGTGTCTCTGTGTCTTCACTATTAGTTTAGTTAGTGTGTCTCTGTGTCTTCACTATTAGTTTAGTTAGTGTGTCTCTGTGTCTTCACTATTAGTTTAGTTAGTGTGTCTCTCTGTGTCTTCACTATTAGTTTAGTTAGTGTGTCTCTCTGTGTCTTCACTATTAGTTTAGTTAGTGTGTCTCTGTGTCTTCACTATTAGTTTAGTTAGTGTGTCTCTGTGTCTTCACTATTAGTTTAGTTAGTGTGTCTCTGTGTCTTCACTATTAGTTTAGTTAGTGTGTCTCTGTGTGTCTTCACTATTAGTTTAGTTAGTGTGTCTTCACTATTAGTTTAGTTAGTGTGTCTCTGTGTCTTCACTATTAGTTTAGTTAGTGTGTCTCTGTGTGTCTTCACTATTAGTGTAGTTAGTGTGTCTCTGTGTCTTCACTATTAGTTTAGTTAGTGTGTCTCTGTGTCTTCACTATTAGTGTAGTTAGTGTGTCTTCACTATTAGTTTAGTTAGTGTGTCTCTGTGTGTTTTATCCAGTTGGTCATTAATGTGTAGTTCATGTAGTATTATATTATCCAGTTGGTCATTAATGTGTAGTTCATGTAGCATTATATTATCCAGTTGGTCATTAATGTGTAGTTAAAGTAGTATTATATTATCCAGTTGGTCATTAATGTGTAGTTAATGTAGTATTACAGTGCCTTGCGAAAGCTCATTACCATAACGCAATGTTAACTATTCATAAAAATCGCAAATGAAATGAAATAAATATATTGGCTCACAAGCTTAGCCTTTTGTTAACAACACTGTCATCTCAGATTTTAAAAATATGCTTTTCAACCATAGCTACACAAGCATTTGTGTAAGAGTATTGATAGCTAGCATTAAGCCTAGCATTCAGCAGGCAACATTTTCACAAAAACAAGAAAAGCATTCAAATAAAATAATTTACCTTTGAAAAACTTCGTATGTTTTCAATGACGAGACTCTCAGTTAGATAGCAAATGTTCAGTTTTTCCAAAAATATTATTTGTGTAGGAGAAATCGCTCCGTTTTGATCATCACGTTTGGCTAAGAAAAAAACCCGAAAATTCAGTCATTACAACGCCAAACTTTTTTCCAAATTAACATAATATCGACAGAAACATGGCAAACGTTGTTTAGAATCAATCCTCAAGGTGTTTTTCACATATCTATTCGATGATAAGTCATTCTTGGCAGTTGGGTTTCTCCTCTGAAGCAAATGGAAAAATACACGCAGGTGGAGATTACGCAATAATTGCAACGGAGGACACCAAGCGAGCACCTGGTAAATGTAGTCTCTTATGGTCAATCTTCCAATGGTAGGCCTACAAAACTAAACATAATCATTTCAAACCTTGTTTACATTTGTATATGATCATGTCTCTCTACTATGTGTGGGAATACTTGGGAACAGATTTCAAAATCAAAATTACTTGGAGCTGATTTCCTGGTGTTTTCAGCCTTTTATCTCCAACCATGGAACATATATACAGTGCCTTGCGAAAGTATTCGGCCCCCTTGAACTTTGCGACCTTTTCCCACATTTCAGGCTTCAAACTTAAAGATATAAAACTGTATTCTTTTGTGAAGAATCAACAACAAGTGGGACACAATCATGAAGTGGAACAACATTTATTGGATATTTCAAACTTTTTTAACAAATCAAAAACTGAAAAATTGGGCGTGCAAAATTATTCAGCCCCCTTAAGTTAATACTTTGTAGCGCCACCTTTTGCTGCGATTACAGCTGTAAGTCGCTTGGGGTATGTCTCTATCAGTTTTGCACATCGAGAGACTGAAATCGAGAGGCTGAAAAACAGCTCGAGCTCAGTGAGGTTGGATGGAGAGCATTTGTGAACAGCAGTTTTCAGTTCTTTCCACAGATTCTCGATTGGATTCAGGTCTGGACTTTGACTTGGCCATTCTAACACCTGGATATGTTTATTTTTGAACCATTCCATTGTAGATTTTGCTTTATGTTTTGGATCATTGTCTTGTTGGAAGACAAATCTCCGTCCCAGTCTCAGGTCTTTTGCAGACTCCATCAGGTTTTCTTCCAGAATGGTCCTGTATTTGGCTCCATCCATCTTCCCATCAATTTTAACCATCTTCCCTGTCCCTGCTGAAGAAAAGCAGGCCCAAACCATGATGCTGCCACCACCATGTTTGACAGTGGGGATGGTGTGTTCAGGGTGATGAGCTGTGTTGCTTTTACGCCAAACATAACGTCTTGCATTGTTGCCAAAAAGTTCAATTTTGGTTTCATCTGACCAGAGCACCTTCTTCCACATGTTTGGTGTGTCTCCCAGGTGGCTTGTGGCAAACTTTAAACCACACTTTTTATGGATATCTTTAAGAAATGGCTTTCTTCTTGCCACTCTTCCATAAAGGCCAGATTTGTGCAATATACGACTGATTGTTGTCCTATGGACAGAGTCTCCCACCTCAGCTGTAGATCTCTGCAGTTCATCCAGAGTGATCATGGGCCTCTTGGCTGCATCTCTGATCAGTCTTCTCCTTGTATGAGCTGAAAGTTTAGAGGGACGGCCAGGTCTTGGTAGATTTGCAGTGGTCTGATACTCCTTCCATTTCAATATTATCGCTTGCACAGTGCTCCTTGGGATGTTTAAAGCTTGGGAAATATTTTTGTATCCAAATCCGGCTTTAAACTTCTTCACAACAGTATCTTGTTCTTCATGATGCTCTCTGCACTTTTAACGAACCTCTGAGGCTATCACAGTGCAGGTGCATTTATACGGAGACTTGATTACACACAGGTGGATTGTATTTATCATCATTGGTCATTTAGGTCAACATTGGATCATTCAGAGATCCTCACTGAACTTCTGGAGAGAGTTTGCTGCACTGAAAGTAAAGGGGCTGAATATTTTTGCACGCCCAATTTTTCAGTTTTTGATTTGTTAAAAAAGTTTGAAATATCCAATAAATGTCGTTCCACTTCATGATTGTGTCCCACTTGTTGATGATTCTTCACAAAAAAATACAGTTTTATATCTTTATGTTTGAAGCCTGAAATGTGGCAAAAGGTCGCAAAGTTCAAGGGGGCCGAATACTTTCGCAAGGCACTGTATATTATCCAGTTGGTCATTAATGTGTAGTTAATGTAGTATTATATTATCCAGTTGGTCATTAATGTGTAGTTAATGTAGTATTATATTATCCAGTTGGTCATTAATGTGTAGTTCATGTAGTATTATATTATCCAGTTGGTCATTAATGTGTAGTTAATGTAGTATTATATTATCCAAGTATGTGATTTTATATTAATGGAATCAGTTGGTCATTAATGTGTTGTTAATGTAGCATTATATTATCCAAGTATGTGATTTTATCTGAATGGAATCAGTTGGGCAGTGTTTGATGAGTCCCAATTGGCTCACAGGGAGAGGAAGTAAGGAGTGAGGTGGATATGAGGCCAAAAGAGGAGTGGCTGAGAAACAGGTCAATGTCAGGTCAGCTCTGCCTGTCTTCATCAAGCTGGTTGCTAGCCAGCATGGCATCTGGTGACATACAACAGCTAACTGAGCCTCTCATGGCTACACATGTCTCAGAACTTAGGAAACTGACCACAACCACAAGATGATATTAACTGTCTGTGATGTTGTTCTAGACCCACAGTTTCATATTTACAAATGTAGGATCTTAGTTTGTTCACCCTTTTGCTGGAGAGTTTTCCTGCAATAAAGGAAATGTATAACTTGTGTATTTCTGAAGTTTGTCATTTCCACTTTGGCATTTCAGACTTGATTTTCCCTTATGAAAAATGGATCAACACCTACACAAATGTCCACATAATAATAATAATTTCCTGTTGCTGCAGGATTATTTTCCTACTGTAACAAACTGGCTCAAATTAAGATCCTACATCTGTACACGCATAAGACAAAGGTGAAGCTACAGTCATGAGTTTTTAGTAATCATTCCTCTTAGAGGAGAATAGGAAGGTCTTAGTGTCTTTAAGATCTTCATTTTACCTCTCACAAATCAGATCATCTTTCCCTGGACGTTGACTGCGTAGCTACAGTATCCTTCCTTACCTGAAAGTCTTTCTTTCTCCTCATCTGCCGTCGCCACGGGAACGGACAAAGATGTACCATCTGTCTCGTGTACCTCATGCAGAGCTACTGTTTATACATCAAGGTCAGGGGAGAGGGCCACGGATGCTCATCTTGGCGAGGGAGACAGTCTCTGTCTTTCTCTCTCTGTGCCCATGCCATCTACTAGGTAACCAGCACGGCCCATTTCCATGCAGCATATGGCCGCTGTTGATAAAGCAGTACTAGTCTGTTAGAATGACCTGGGGGCCTTGCCAGGTTTCCCTGGACCTCGGGCGGTAGCGCTGGTAGTTGGTTCAAAGTGAGTGGACTTTGTGTTCCCAGTCGTTCATCTTGTGTGATAGACGAGGAGAGGATGGTGAGTGTTGTAACTGTTGACATATATGGATATCCCTAGAGAAGGACAGTAAGAACCAGGTGGGCAGCATTCCTCAGCTTCTTGTTAGGGCCTGTTTGTTAACTACACATCAAAGACAATGTCTTCGCTAACTGGGAATCAGAGGGTTTCATTCTTTTCTGTTCTACAGTGTGATATGCATGTTGAATACCTCAAGTTGACTGTACTATATTATAAACTGTGTGGTTCGAGCCCTGAATTCTGATTGGCTGACATCCGTGGTATATCAGACCGTATACCACAGGTATGACACAACGTCTATTTTTACTGTTCTAATTATGTTGGTAACCAGTTTATAATAGCAAGGCACCTCGGGGGTTTGTTATATATGGCCAATATACCACGGCTAAAGGCTGTATCCACGCACTGCCTAAGGACAGCCCTTAGCCGTGGTATATGGATTCATATACAACACCACCTCAGGCCTTATTGCTTAAATATACTACATAACGCACTTTGCTACTACACATCAAGATCATTTACAACCACCCACACCCACATCATTAACTCCATTTAATGGATAATATGTATTGTACTGTTTTGCATACAACACTTAATATGATTGACTGTGAATTCTAACGGAAAATATTGCATAAATATTGCTGATATTTAACATTGCACATTGTCCTTGTCCTCAGTGGGTGGAGCGTCTGCTCTGGGAGTGTACACCGTCCTCTTCCTGAAGCTCTACTCCTACAAAGATGTGAACAAGTGGTGTAGAGAGATGAGCCATGCTAAAGCCCGTAGCCTGGCCCGCTCCCTCTCATGTAAGTCCTCAGTCTCCACAGTCCTCTATGCCCCATGCTAAAGCCCGTAGCCTGGCCCGCTCCCTCTCATGTAAGTCCTCAGTCTCCACAGTCCTCTATGCCCCATGCTAAAGCCCGTAGCCTGGCCCGCTCCCTCTCATGTAAGTCCTCAGTCTCCACAGTCCTCTATGCCCCATGCTAAAGCCCGTAGCCTGGCCCGCTCCCTCTCATGTAAGTCCTGTCTCCACAGTCCTCTATGCCCCGTGCTAAAGCCCGTAGCCTGGCCCGCTCCCTCTCATGTAAGTCCTCAGTCTCCACAGTCCTCTATGCCCCGTGCTAAAGCCCGTAGCCTGGCCCGCTCCCTCTCATGTAAGTCCTCAGTCTCCACAGTCCTCTATGCCCCGTGCTAAAGCCTGTAGCCTGGCCCGCTCCCTCTCATGTAAGTCCTCAGTCTCCACAGTCCTCTATGCCCCGTGCTAAAGCCCGTAGCCTGGCCCGCACCCTCTCATGTAAGTCCTCAGTCTCCACAGTCCTCTATGCCTCCTACCAGCAACTGGACAACAACAACACTACTGCTACTACTTTAATTACTTCAGATGTACTGCTTTTGCTATTGATACTGCTCACACTTTCTGGGCTTCACTGCTTCGGATTTTACTGATACGTCTGTTCTTGAAGTGTGTGCAGTGTGAGGGAGATTTTTCAAATACTTTATATTTGATTGAGTCTGCCTCGAGTGCCAGATGGGCGGAGTATGTACTTTTGGGACCATTCCTTTTTATCCATTGCGCCAGGCAATCAAGTATTTGAAAAATAACTAATATTGTTATAACAGGTTTGATTTTAACCCTCATCCTATAAGCTCTACTGTGATGACTCCCATAGTTGTGTTTTCTAGAGAGTTTGTGTCACCTGGGTTCTACATTAACCTTTGACTCCCAGAGTTGTGTTTTCTAGAGAGTTTGTGTCACCTGGGTTCTACATTAACCTTTGACTCCCATAGTTGTGTTTTCTAGAGAGTTTGTGTCACCTGGGTTCTACATTAACCTTTGACTCCCATAGTTGTGTTTTCTAGAGAGTTTGTGTCACCTGGGTTCTACATTAACCTTTGACTCCCAGAGTTGTGTTTTCTAGAGAGTTTGTGTCACCTGGGTTCTACATTAACATTTGACTCCCATAGTTGCTTTGTCTAGAGAGTTTGTGTCACCTGGGTTCTACATTGACCTTTGACTCCCATAGTTGTGTTTTCTAGAGAGTTTGTGTCACCTGGGTTCTACATTAACATTTGACTCCCATAGTTGCTTTGTCTAGAGAGTTTGTGTCACCTGGGTTCTACGTTGACCTTTGACTCCCAGAGTTGCTTTGTCTACAGAGTTTGCGTCACCTGGGTTCTACGTTGACCGTTGACTCCCAGAGATGCTTTGTCTACAGAGTTTGCGTCACCTGGGTTCTACGTTGACCTTTGACTCCCAGAGTTGCTTTGTCTAGAGAGTTTGCGTCACCTGGGTTCTACGTTGACCTTTGACTCCCAGAGTTGCTTTGTCTAGAGAGTTTGTGTCACCTGGGTTCTACACTGACATTTGACTACTAATAAAGGGCTTAATGAGATTTCTGACTCGCCTCCATGGAAATGGCAACTGTGACCTAATTTTTCATAGGCGGCGATGCTGAGTGTTTGTATATGTACCCTTAATGGAAACCGTTTTCCAGTTGGTGAAAATGTACACATAAGCATTAACACACACACATAATACTACAATCCACATCGCTCCTTAACTGCTGCACTGCCACCTGCTGGTTGACTGTACACAAGAAGCTGTTCTCTAAGTAGAGTGATTGTGACTGTGAGAATCATACATGTTTAATTGCTGACTTAACATGGCTAGTACTCTCCTCTACAGGTTCCTCTATACCGCGGTCTAGGGAAAGTGGACAGGATTATCAGGTCTCCTATCCTGGAAATGTCACCCTCAGAGGTCAGTAGAGGTTGGACATCCCAGGTAGACCAAGACCTGGGTTCAAATACAATTTCAGGTATTTCAATAACGTTTCAAAACAAGTATTCAGATAACTTTTATTTGAAAAAACAAGTATTTGAATATATTTGGAGATACTCAAATACACTCCCATGCATTTAACCCATGTTTTTGAAAATAGTATCTGAAATAGTATTAGAAAAGACTTTAAAATACAATTTGCTCGACTATTTGGTTTTTAAAATAACCATTAAAATATTTGTTTTAAGTACTTGTTTTCGGCTGTGTTTAAAAATACTCAAATACACAGAACCTATTTAAATAACAATTTGTCAAATGCATGTATTTGAACCCAGGTCCTGCTGTAGCAGACCCCACTCTTATCACTGCTGCCTCAACCTATCCTGCTGTAGCAGTCCCCACTCTTATCACTGCTGCCTCAACCTATCCTGCTGTAGCAGACCCCACTCTTATCACTGCTGCCTCAACCTATCCTGCTGTAGCAGACCTCACTCTTATCACTGCTGCCTCAACCTATCCTGCTGTAGCAGTCCCCACTCTTATCACTGCTGCCTCAACCTATCCTGCTGTAGCAGACCCCACTCTTATCACTGCTGCCTCAACCTATCCTGCTGTAGCAGACCCCACTCTTATCACTGCTGCCTCAACCTATCCTGCTGTAGCAGACCTCACTCTTATCACTGCTGCCTCAACCTATCCTGCTGTAGCAGACCCCACTCTTATCACTGCTGCCTCAACCTATCCTGCTGTAGCAGACCTCACTCTTATCACTGCTGCCTCAACCTATCCTGCTGTAGCAGACCCCACTCTTATCACTGCTGCCTCAACCTATCCTGCTGTAGCAGTCCCCACTCTTATCACTGCTGCCTCAACCTATCCTGCTGTAGCAGTCCCCACTCTTATCACTGCTGCCTCAACCTATCCTGCTGTAGCAGACCCCACTCTTATCACTGCTGCCTCAACCTATCCTGCTGTAGCAGACCCCACTCTTATCACTGCTGCCTCAACCTATCCTGCTGTAGCAGACCTCACTCTTATCACTGCTGCCTCAACCTATCCTGCTGTAGCAGACCCCACTCTTATCACTGCTGCCTCAACCTATCCTGCTGTAGCAGTCCCCACTCTTATCACTGCTGCCTCAACCTATCCTGCTGTAGCAGTCCCCACTCTTATCACTGCTGCCTCAACCTATCCTGCTGTAGCAGACCCCACTCTTATCACTGCTGCCTCAACCTATCCTGCTGTAGCAGTCCCCACTCTTATCACTGCTGCCTCAACCTATCCTGCTGTAGCAAACCCCACTCTTATCACTGCTGCCTCAACCTATCCTGCTGTAGCAGACCCCACTCTTATTACTGCTGCCTCAACCTATCCTGCTGTAGCAGACCCCACTCTTATCACTGCTGCCTCAAGCTATCATGCTGTAGCAGACCTCACTCTTATCACTGCTGCCTCAACCTATCCTGCTGTAGCAGACCCCACTCTTATCACTGCTGCCTCAACCTATCCTGCTGTAGCCTGCTACTGGAGCTATATCAGACTATAATAATACTCTCTCTTTCTCTCCTCTTGCTCTCTCTCTCGCTCTCTCTCCCCTCTCTCTTTTTCTCTTTCTCTCTCTCCCCTCTCTCTTTTTCTCTTTCTCTCTCTCCTCTCTCTCTC